>NW_028124822.1:0-99000 GCF_965194825.1 Balaenoptera physalus | reverse complement strand
GGATCATGTGGATTTGTAATGACAAGGGCCATGGAGCATTGGGATGAAACAAATCTTGGAATAGTTTGTTGAGAGTTTTCATGGAACATTGCGATGAAAAGCACCAAGGAACATTGTGATGACAAGGGCCATCGAGCATTGTGATGACAAGTGTCATGGAGCATTGTGATGACAGGTGTCATGGAGCATCGTGATGACAAATGCCATGGAGAATTGTGATAAGAGGTGGCATTGGGCATTGTGATGAAAGGGGTCATAGAGTACTGTGATTACAGGGGCCATGGAGCATTGTGATAACAAGTGACATGGAGAATAGTGATGACAGGCGTCATAGAGCATTGTGATGACAAGTGCCATTTAGTATTTTGATGACAGGAGTCATCAGGCATTGTGTTGACAGGAGTCACGGAGCATTGTGATGACATGGGCCATGGAGCATTGTGAAGACAAGATTCATGGAGCATTGTGATGACACGGGCATGAAGCATGGTGATGAAAACAGACATGGAGCATTGTGATGACAAGGGCATGGAGCATTGAGATTACAGGAGACATGGAACATTGTGATGTTATTGGCAGGGATCATTGTGATTACAGGGATCATAGAGCCTTGTGATGACAACTGTCATGCAATATTGGGCTGACACAGATCATGGAGCATTTTGATGAGAGTGGCCTTGGAGCACAGTGATGAGAAACGTCATGGGTCATTACGGTGACAGTGGTCAAGGAGCATTGTGATGAAAGTGTTCATGGAGCAATGTGATTATCGGGACAATGGAACATTGGGAATACAAAGGCCATGGAGCATTGAGATAACAGAGTTCATGGGGCATTGTGATGAATGTTGTCATGGATCTCTTTGATGACAAGTGTCCTGAAACCTAGTGATGACACGGTTCATACAGCATTGAGATAACAAGGGCCAAGGCGAATTGTGACGACACGTGTCTTGGGGCATTGTGATGACATTGGTCACCTTGCATTGTGATGACAATGGTCATGTAGAATTTTGATTAAAGTTATCATGGATCACTGTGATGCCAAAGGCCAAGGAACATTTTGATGACAAATGTCATTGAGCAATGGGATGACACGGGAATGGAGTATTATGCTGACAAGTGTTCTGGAGCATTGTGATTACAGGGGCCATGAAGCATTGTGATGACAAAGGCATGGAGCATTGTGATGACAGGGGTCATTGAGCATTGTGATTACAAGACCATGAGGCATTGTGATGACAGGGGCCTTGGAGCATTGTGATGACAATGGCCATGTACCACTGTGATTACAAGGGTCATGGAGCATTGTGATGACAAGAGCAGGGAACCTTGTGGTGACCAGGGTCATGAAGACTTTTGATGACAACTTTCATGGAACGTTGTGATGACAGGGTTCATGGACCATTGTGTTGAAAGGGAACATGGAGCAGTGTGATTACAGGGTCCATGGAGCATTGTGAATACATAGGCCATGGAACAATGTGATGACAGGGGTCATGTAGCATTGTGATGACAGGATCATGGAGCATTGTGGTTAGAGGTGTTAAGGGGCACTGTGATGACAGGGGGCATGGAGCATTGTGATGAATATTGTCCTGGAGCATTGTGATGACAGCGGTCACAGAGAGTTGGGATGAAAGGTATCATGCAGCATTGTGATGACAACTGTCATGGATCATTTTGATGACAGGGGTCATGGATTATTCTGATAACAAGGTTCATAAAGCAATTTGATGACATGGGTCATGGAGCATTGTGTTGACACGGGCATGGAGCATTGTAATGATAGGATATCTGGAGCATTGTGATGAAAAGGGGATGGAGCATTTTGATGACAGGGTCCAAGGAGCATTGTGCTGACAATGGCATGGAGCATTGTGATGAAAAGGGTACTGGAGCACTGTGAGGAAAGGAGTCATGGATCAATGTGATGACAGGTGTCATGGAGCTTTGTGATGACAACGGTCAGGGAGCATTGTGATGACAGTGGTCATGGAGCTTTGTGATGACAAGCGTCATGGATCATTGTGATGACAGGGGTCATGGAGCTTTGTGATGACAAGGTTCATGGAGCATTGTGATGACACGGTCAAGGAACATTGCTATGACAAGAATTCTGGAGCATTGTGATGAAAGGGCATGGAGCATTGTGATTAAAGGTGACAAGGAGCATTGTGATGATATGGGCAGAGAACTTTGTGATGACAGGGGTCATGGAGCATTGTGATGAAAATTGCCATCGAATGTTGTGATGACAGGGATCATGGAGCATTTTGGTAAGAGAGGCCTTGGAGATTTGTGAAGGCAGGCGTCATGGGGCATTGTGATGACAGCGGTCTTGGAGCATTTTGATGAAAGGGGTCATGGAGCACTGTGATTACAGGAGCCATGGAGCATTGTGAATACAAAGACTATGGAGCATTGAGACGACAGGTTTCATGGAGCATTGTGATGAAAGTGATCATGGATCATTGTGATGACAAGTGTCCTGGAACCTTGTGATGACACGGTTCATGGAGCATTGTGATGACAAGGACCATGGCGAATTGTGATGACATCTGTCATGGGGCATTGTGATGACAGTGGTCATCTAGAATTGTGATGAAAGTTATCATGGAGCACTGTGATGACAGGGGCCATGGAACATTGTGATGACAAGTGTCATGGGGCATTTTGATGACATTGGAATGGAGCATTATGATGACAAGATTTCTGGAGCATTTTGATGACAAGGGCATGGAGAATTGTGATGACAGGGGCCATGGAACATTGTGATGACAAAGGCCATGGAGCATTGTGATGACAAGTGTCATGGGGCATTTTGATGACATTGGCATGGAGCATTATGATGACAAGAGTTCTGGAGCATTTTGATGACAAGGGCATGGAGCATTGTGATGACAGGGCCGATGGAACATTGCGATGAAAAGGGCAGGGAACACTGTGATGACTGGGTTCATGGAGCATTGTGATGAAAGGGGCCATGGAGCATTGAGATGACAGGCGTCATGAGGCATGGTGATGACACTGGTCATGGAGCATTGTGATCAAAGAGATCATGGAGCAATATGATAACAGGGGCCATGGAGCATTGTGATGACAGGTGTATTGGAGCATTGTGATGAAAGTAGTCATGGATCATTGTGATGACATGTGTCCTGGAACACTGTGATGACACAGTTCATCGAGTATTGTGATGACAAGGGTCATAGCGAATAGTGATGACAGGTGTCATGGGGCATTGTGATGACATTGATCACCTAGGAATTGTGATGAAATGTATCATGGAGCACTGTGATGACTGGGGGCATGAAGCATTGTTATGAAAATTGTCCTGGATTATGTGATGACAGCAGTCATGGAGAATTGTGATGACAGGGATTATGCAGCATTGTGTTGACAAGGGTATGGACTATTGTGATGACAATGGTCATGGAGCAATGTGATGAAAGTTTTCATGGAACATCGTGATGAAAAGTGCCTGGGAGCATTGTGACGATAAAGGCCATGGAGCATTGTGATGACAAGTGTCATGGAGCATTGTAATGAAAGGTTTCATTGTGCACTGTGATGACAAGGGGGATGGAGTATTGTGATGAAAGTGGTCCTGGAGCATTGTGATAACAGAAGCCGTGGAGCATTGTGATGACAGGCATCATGGAGCATTGCGAAGAAAGGGACGATGGGGAATTGTAATGACAATAGAGAAATGTGATGAAAATGGTCAACGAGCATAGTGATTAAAGTGGTCATTGAGAATTGTGATGAAAAGCGACATAGAGCATTGTGATGACAAAGGTCAGGGAGAACTGTGATGACCAGGGTCATGTAGCATTGTGATGACACGGTCATGGAACATTGTGATGACAAGAATTCTGGAGCATTGTGATGACAAGGGCCATGGAGCATTGTGATGCCATGGTCATGGAACATTGTGATGACAAGAATTCTGGAGCATTGTGAGGAAACAGGCATGGAGCACTTTGATTATAGGGGACATGGAACATTGTGATGACAAAGGCCATGGAGCACTGTGGTGACGGGTGTCATGGAGCATTGAGATGAAACGAGTCATGGACCATTATGATGACAGTGGTCATGGAGAATTGTGATGACAGTGGCCACGGGGAATTTGGATGAAAGGCGTACTGGAGCATTTTGAGGAAATGTTTCATGGAGACTTGTGATGACAAGGGCAGTTGAGCATCATGATGACAGGGGTCATGGGGCATTGTGCTGAAAGCGGTCATTGAGCATTGCGATGAAAAGCGCTATGGAGCATTGTGATGACAAGGGCCATGGAGCAATGTGAATACAAGGGACATGGAGCCTTGTGATGACAAGGGTCATGGATCATTGTAAAAACAGATATCTTTGGGCATTGTGATGACAGGGGCATGGAGCATTTTTATGTAAGTTGCCATGGACAATTGTGATGAAAGGGATCATGTGGATTTGTAATGACAAGGGCCATGGAGCATTGGGATGAAACAAATCTTGGAGTATTTTGATGAGAGTTGTCATGGAACATTGCGATGAAAAGCACCAAGGAACATTGTGATGACAAGGGCCATCGAGCATTGTGATGACAAGTGTCATGGAGCATTGTGATGACAGGTGTCATGGAGCATCGTGATGACAAATGCCATGGAGAATTGTGATAAGAGGTGGCATTGGGCATTGTGATGAAGGGGGTCATGGAGTACTGTGATTACAGGGGCCATGGAGCATTGTGATAACAAGTGACATGGAGAATAGTGATGACAGGCCTCATAGAGCATTGTGATGACAAGTGCCATTTAGCATTTTGATGACAGGAGTCATCAGGCAATGTGTTGACAGGAGTCACGGAGCATTGTGATGACATGGGCCATGGAGCATTGTGAAGACAAGATTCATGGAGCATTGTGATGACACGGGCATGAAGCATGGTGATGAAAACAGACCTGGAGAATTGTGATGACAAGGGCATGGAGCATTGTGATTACAGGAGACATGGAACATTGTGATGTTATTGGCAGGGATCATTGTGATTACAGGGATCATAGAGCCTTGTGATGACAACTGTCATGCAATATTGGGCTGACACAGATCATGGAGCATTTTGATGAGAGTGGCCTTGGAGCACAGTGATGAGAAACGTCATGGGTCATTACGGTGACAGTGGTCAAGGAGCATTGTGATGAAAGTGTTCATGGAGCAATGTGATTATCGGGACAATGGAACATTGGGAATACAAAGGCCATGGAGCATTGAGATAACAGAGTTCATGGGGCATTGTGATGAATGTTGTCATGGATCTCTTTGATGACAAGTGTCCTGAAACCTAGTGATGACATGGTTCATACAGCATTGAGATAACAAGGGCCAAGGCGAATTGTGATGACACGTGTCTTGGGGCATTGTGATGACATTGGTCACCTTACATTGTGATGAAAATGGTCATGTAGAATTTTGATAAAAGTTAACATGGATCACTGTGATGCCAAAGGCCAAGGAACATTTTGATGACAAATGTCATTGAGCAATGGGATGACACGGGAATGGAGTATTATGCTGACAAGTGTTCTGGAGCATTGTGATTACAGGGGCCATGGAGCATTGTGATGACAAAGGCATGGAGCATTGTGATGACAGGGGTCATTGAACATTGTGATTACAAGACCATGAGGCATTGTGATGACAGGGGCCTTGGAGCATTGTGATGACAATGGTCATCAAGCATAGTGATGACAGGGGTCATAGAGCATTGTGATGAGAAAGACCATGGAGCATGGTGATGACAGAGGCCATGGAACATTGTGGTGACAAGGCCATGTACCACTGTGATTACAAGGGTCATGGAGCATTGTGATGACAAGAGCAGGGAACCTTGTGGTGACCAGGGTCATGGAGACTTTTGATGACAAATTTCATGGAACGTTGTGATGACAGGGTTCATGGAACTTTGTGTTGAAAGGGAACATGGAGCAGTGTGATTACAGGGTCCATGGAGCATTGTGAATACATAGGCCATGGAACAATGTGATGACAGGGGTCATGTAGCATTGTGATGACAGGGTCATGGAGCATTGTGATTACAGGTGTTAAGGGGCACTGTGATGACAGGGGGCATGGAGCATTGTGATGAAAATTGTCCTGGAGCATTGTGATGACAGCGGTCACAGAGAGTTGGGATGAAAGGTATCATGCAGCATTGTGATGACAACTGTCATGGATCATTTTGATGACAAGGGTCATGGATTATTCTGATAACAAGGTTCATAAAGCAATTTGATGACATGGGTCATGGAGCATTGTCTTGACACGGGCATGGAGCATTGTAATGATAGGATATCTGGAGCATTGTGATGAAAAGGGGATGGAGCATTTTGATGAGAGGGTCCAAGGAGCATTGTGCTGGCAATGGCATGGAGCATTGTGATGAAAAGGGTACTGGAGCACTGTGAGGAAAGGAGTCATGGATCAATGTGATGACAGGGGTCATGGAGCTTTGTGATGACAAGCGTCATGGATCATTGTGATGACAGGGGTCATGGAGCTTTGTGATGACAAGGGTCATGGATCATGGTGATGACAGGGGTCATGGAGCTTTGTGATAACAAGGTTCATGGAGCATTGTGATGACACGGTCAAGGAACATTGCGATGACAAGAATTCTGGAGCATTGTGATGAAAGGGCATGGAGCATTGTGATTAAAGGTGACAAGGAGCATTGTGATGATATGGGCAGAGAACTTTGTGATGACAGGGGTCATGGAGCATTGTGATGAAAAGTGCCATCGAATATTGTGCTGACAGGGATCATGGAGCATTTTGGTAAGAGAGGCCCTGGAGATTTGTGAAGGCAGGCGTCATGGGGCATTGTGATGACAGCGGTCTTGGAGCATTGTGATGAAAGGGGTCATGGAGCACTGTGATTACAGGAGCCATGGAGCATTGTGAATACAAAGACTATGGAGCATTGAGACGACAGGGTTCATGGAGCATTGTGATGAAAGTGATCATGGATCATTGTGATGACAAGTGTCCTGGAACCTTGTGATGACACGGTTCATGGAGCATTGTGATGACAAGGACCATGGCGAATTGTGATGACATCTGTCATGGGGCATTGTGATGACAGTGGTAATCTAGAATTGTGATGAAAGTTATCATGGAGCACTGTGATGACAGGGGCCATGGAACATTGTGATGACAAAGGCCATGGAGCATTGTGATGACAAGCGTCATGGGGCATTTTGATGACATTGGCATGGAGCAGTATGATGACAAGAGTTCTGGAGCATTTTGATGACAAGGGCATGGAGAATTGTGATGACAGGGGCCATGGAATATTGTGATGACAAAGGCCATGGAGCATTGTGATGACAAGTGTCATGGGGCATTTTGATGACATTGGCATGGAGCAGTATGATGACAAGAGTTCTGGAGCATTTTGATGACAAGGGCATGGAGCATTGTCATTACAGGGCCCATGGAGCATTGCGATGAAAAGGGCAGGGAACACTGTGATGACTGGGTTCATGGAGCATTGTGATGAAAGGGGCCATGGAGCATTGAGATGACAGGCGTCATGAGGCATGGTGATGACACTGGTCATGGAGCATTGTGATCAAAGAGATCATGGAGCAATATGATAACAGGGGCCATGGAGCATTGTGATGACAGGTGTATTGGAGCATTGTGATGGAAGTAGTCATGGATCATTGTGATGACATGTGTCCTGGAACACTGTGATGACACAGTTCATCGAGTATTGTGATGACAAGGGTCATAGCGAATTGTGATGACAGGTGTCATGGGGCATTGTGATGACATTGATCATCTAGGAATTGTGATGAAATGTATCATGGAGCACTGTGATGACTGGGGGCATGAAGCATTGTTATGAAAATTGTCCTGGATTATGTGATGACAGCAATCATGGAGAATTGTGATGACAGGGATTATGCAGCATTGTGTTGACAAGGGTATGGACTATTGTGATGACAATGGTCATGGAGCAATGTGATGAAAGTTTTCATGGAACATCGTGATGAAAAGTGCCTGGGAGCATTGTGACGATAAAGGCCATGGAGCATTGTGATGACAAGTGTCATGGAGCATTGTAATGAAAGGTTTCATTGTGCACTGTGATGACAAGGGGGATGGAGTATTGTGATGAAAGTGGTCCTGGAGCATTGTGATAACAGAAACCGTGGAGCATTGTGATGACAGGCATCATGGAGCATTGCGAAGAAAGGGACGATGGGGAATTGTAATGACAATAGAGAAATGTGATGAAAATGGTCAGCGAGCATAGTGATTAAAGTGGTCATTGAGAATTGTGATGAAAAGCGACATAGAGCATTGTGATGACAAAGGTCAGGGAGAACTGTGATGACCAGGGTCATGTAGCTTTGTGATGACACGGTCAAGGAACATTGCGATGACAAGAATTCTGGAGCATTGTGATGAAAGGGCATGGAGCATTGTGATTAAAGGTGACAAGGAGCATTGTGATGATAAGGGCAGAGAACTTTGTGATGACAGGGGTCATGGAGCATTGTGATGAAAAGTGCCATCGAATATTGTGCTGACAGTGATCATGGACTATTTTGGTAAGAGAGGCCTTGGAGATTTGTGAAGGCAGGCGTCATGGGGCATTGTGATGACAGCGGTCTTGGAGCATTGTGATGAAAGGGGTCATGGAGCACTGTGATTACAGGAGCCATGGAGCATTGTGAATACAAAGACTATGGAGCATTGAGACGACAGGGTTCATCGAGCATTGTGATGAAAGTGATCATGGATCATTGTGATGACAAGTGTCCTGGAACCTTGTGATGACACGGTTCATGGAGCATTGTGATGACAAGGACCATGGCGAATTGTGATGACATCTGTCATGGGGCATTGTGATGACAGTGGTCATCTAGAATTGTGATGAAAGTTATCATGGAGCACTGTGATGACAGGGGCCATGGAACATTGTGATGACAAAGGCCAAGGAGCATTGTGATGACAACTGTCATGGGGCATTTTGATGACATTGGCATGGAGCATTATGATGACAAGAGTTCTGGAGCATTTTGATGACAAGGGCATGGAGAATTGTGATGACAGGGGCCATGGAACATTGTGATGACAAAGGCCATGGAGCATTGTGATGACAAGTGTCATGGGGCATTTTGATGACATTGGCATGGAGCATTATGATGACAAGTGTTCTGGAGCATTTTGATGACAAGGGCATGGAGCATTGTGATGACAGGGCCCATGGAGCATTGCGATGAAAAGGGCAGGGAACACTGTGATGACTGGGTTCATGGAGCATTGTGATCAAAGAGATCATGGAGCAATATGATAACAGGGGCCATGGAGCATTGTGATGACAGGTGTATTGGAGCATTGTGATGAAAGTAGTCATGGATCATTGTGATGACATGTGTCCTGGAACACTGTGATGACACAGTTCATCGAGTATTGTGATGACAAGGGTCATAGCGAATTGTGATGACAGGTGTCATGGGGCATTGTGATGACATTGATCACCTAGGAATTGTTATGAAATGTATCATGGAGCACTGTGATGACTGGGGGCATGAAGCATTGTTATGAAAATTGTCCCGGATTATGTGATGACAGCAGTCATGGAGAATTGTGATGACAGGGATTATGCAGCATTGTGTTGACAAGGGTATGGACTATTGTGATGACAATGGTCATGGAGCAATGTGATGAAAGTTTTCATGGAACATCGTGATGAAAAGTGCCTGGGAGCATTGTGACGATAAAGGCCATGGAGCATTGTGATGACAAGTGTCATGGAGCATTGTAATGAAAGGTTTCATTGTGCACTGTGATGACAAGGGGGATGGAGTATTGTGATGAAACTGGTCCTGGAGCATTGTGATAACAGAAGCCGTGGAGCATTGTGATGACAGGCATCATGGAGCATTGCGAAGAAAGGGACGATGGGGAATTGTAATGACAATAGAGAAATGTGATGAAAATGGTCAGCGAGCATAGTGATTAAAGTGGTCATTGAGAATTGTGATGAAAAGCGACATAGAGCATTGTGATGACAAAGGTCAGGGAGAACTGTGATGACCAGGGTCACGTAGCATTGTGATGACACGGTCATGGAACATTGTGATGACAAGAATTCTGGAGCATTGTGATGACAAGGGCCATGGAGCATTGTGATGCCACGGTCATGGAACATTGTGATGACAAGAATTCTGGAGCATTGTGAGGAAAAAGGCATGGAGCATTTTGATTATAGGGGACATGGAACATTGTGATGACAAAGGCCATGGAGCACTGTGGTGACGGGTGTCATGGAGCATTGAGATGAAACGGGTCATGGACCATTATGGTGACAGTGGTCATGGAGAATTGTGATGACAGTGGCCACGGGGAATTTGGATGAAAGGCGTACTGGAGCATTTTGAGGAAATGTTTCATGGAGACTTGTGATGACAAGGGCAGTTGAGCATCATGATGACAGGGGTCATGGGGCATTGTGCTGAAAGCGGTCATGGAGCATTGCGATGAAAAGCGCTATGGAGCATTGTGATGACAAGGGCCATGGAGCAATGTGAATACAAGGGACATGGAGCCTTGTGATGAAAAGGGTCATGGATCATTGTAAAAACAGATATCTTTCGGCATTGTGATGACAGGGGCATGGAGCATTTTTATGTAAGTTGCCATGGACAATTGTGATGAAAGGGATCATGTGGATTTGTAATGACAAGGGCCATGGAGCATTGGGATGAAACAAATCTTGGAGTATTTTGTTGAGAGTTGTCATGGAACATTGAGATGAAAAGCACCAAGGAACATTGTGATGACAAGGGCCATCGAGCATTGTGATGACAAGTGTCATGGAGCATTGTGATGACAGGTGTCATGGAGCATCGTGATGACAAATGCCATGGAGAATTGTGATAAGAGGTGGCATTGGGCATTGTGATGAAAGGGGTCATAGAGTACTGTGATTACAGGGGCCATGGAGCATTGTGATAACAAGTGACATGGAGAATAGTGATGACAGGCGTCATAGAGCATTGTGATGACAAGTGCCATTTAGCATTTTGATGACAGGAGTCATCAGGCATTGTGTTGACAGGAGTCACGGAGCATTGTGATGACATGGGCCATGGAGCATTGTGAAGACAAGATTCATGGAGCATTGTGATGACACGGGCATGAAGCATGGTGATGAAAACAGACCTGGAGCATTGTGATGACAAGGGCATGGAGCATTCAGATTACAGGAGACATGGAACATTGTGATGTTATTGGCAGGGATCATTGTGATTACAGGGATCATAGAGCATTGTGATGACAACTGTCATGCAATATTGGGCTGACACAGATCATGGAACATTTTGATGAGAGTGGCCTTGGAGCACAGTGATGAGAAACGTCATGGGTAATTACGGTGACAGTGGTCAAGGAGCATTGTGATGAAAGTGTTCATGGAGCAATGTGAGTATCGGGACAATGGAACATTGGGAATACAAAGGCCATGGAGCATTGAGATAACAGAGTTCATGGGGCATTGTGATGAATGTTGTCATGGATCTCTTTGATGACAAGTGTCCTGAAACCTAGTGATGACACGGTTCATACAGCATTGAGATAACAAGGGCCAAGGCGAATTGTGATGACACGTGTCTTGGGGCATTGTGATGACATTGGTCACCTTGCATTGTGATGACAATGGTCATGTAGAATTTTGATTAAAGTTATCATGGATCACTGTGATGCCAAAGGCCAAGGAACATTTTGATGACAAATGTCATTGAGCAATGGGATGACACGGGAATGGAGTATTATGCTGACAAGTGTTCTGGAGCATTGTGATTACAGGGGCCATGGAGCATTGTGATGACAAAGGCATGGAGCATTGTGATGACAGGGGTCATTGAGCATTGTGATTACAAGACCATGAGGCATTGTGATGACAGGGGCCTTGGAGCATTGTGATGACAATGGTCATCAAGCATAGTGATGACAGGGGTCATAGAGCATTGTGATGAGAAAGACCATGGAGCATGGTGATGACAGAGGCCATGGAACATTGTGGTGACAAGGCCATGTACCACTGTGATTACAAGGGTCATGGAGCATTGTGATGACAAGAGCAGGGAACCTTGTGGTGACCAGGGTCATGGAGACTTTTGATGACAACTTTCATGGAACGTTGTGATGACAGGGTTCATGGACCATTGTGTTGAAAGGGAACATGGAGCAGTGTGATTACAGGGTCCATGGAGCATTGTGAATACATAGGCCATGGAACAATATGATGACAGGGGTCATGGAGCATTGTGATGACAGGGTCATGGAGCATTGTGATTACAGGTGTTAAGGGGCACTGTGATGACAGGGGGCATGGAGCATTGTGATGAAAATTGTCCTGGAGCATTGTGATGACAGCGGTCACAGAGAGTTGGGATGAAAGGTATCATGCAGCATTGTGATGACAACTGTCATGGATCATTTTGATGACAGGGGTCATGGATTATTCTGATAACAAGGTTCATAAAGCAATTTGATGACATGGGTCATGGAGCATTGTGTTGACACGGGCATGGAGCATTGTAATGATAGGATATCTGGAGCATTGTGATGAAAAGGGGATGGAGCATTTTGATGACAGGGTCCAAGGAGCATTGTGCTGACAATGGCATGGAGCATTGTGATGAAAAGGGTATTGGAGCACTGTGAGAAAAGGTGTCATGGATCAATGTGATGACAGGGGTCATGGAGCTTTGTGATGAAAACGGTCATGGAGCATTGTGATGACAGTGGTCATGGAGCTTTGTGATGACAAGCGTCATGGATCATTGTGATGACAGGGGTCATGGAGCTTTGTGATGACAAGGGTCATGGATCATTTGATGACAGGGGTCATGGAGCTTTGTGATGACAAGGTTCATGGAGCATTGTGATGACACGGTCAAGGAACATTGCGATGACAAGAATTCTGGAGCATTGTGATGAAAGGGCATGGAGCATTGTGATTAAAGGTGACAAGGAGCATTGTGATAATATGGGCAGAGAACTTTGTGATGACAGGGGTCATGGAGCATTGTGATGAAAAGTGCCATCGAATATTGTGCTGACAGGGATCATGGAGCATTTTGGTAAGAGAGGCCTTGGAGATTTGTGAAGGCAGGCATCATGGGGCATTGTGATGACAGCGGTCTTGGAGCATTGTGATGAAAGGGGTCATGGAGCACTGTGATTACAGGAGCCATGGAGCATTGTGAATACAAAGACTATGGAGCATTGAGACGACAGGGTTCATGGAGCATTGTGATGAAAGTGATCATGGATCATTGTGATGAGAAGTGTCCTGGAACCTTGTGATGACACGGTTCATGGAGCATTGTGATGACAAGGACCATGGCGAATTGTGATGACATCTGTCATGGGGCATTGTGATGACAGTGGTCATCTAGAATTGTGATGAAAGTTATCATGGAGCACTGTGATGACAGGGGCCATGGAACATTGTGATGACAAGTGTCATGGGGCGTTTTGATGACATTGGCATGGAGCATTATGATGACAAGAGTTCTGGAGCATTTTGATGACAAGGGCATGGAGAATTGTGATGACAGGGGCCATGGAACATTGTGATGACAAAGGCCATGGAGCATTGTGATGACAAGTGTCATGGGGCATTTTGATGACATTGGCATGGAGCATTATGATGACAAGAGTTCTGGAGCATTTTGATGACAAGGGCATGGAGCATTGTGATGACAGGGCCCATGGAGCATTGCGATGAAAAGGGCAGGGATCACTGTGATGACTGGGTTCATGGAGCATTGTGATGAAAGGGGCCATGGAGCATTGAGATGACAGGCGTCATGAGGCATGGTGATGACACTGATCATGGAGCATTGTGATGAAATGGGCCACGGAGCAATATGATAACAGGGGCCATGGAGCATTGTGATGACAGGTGTATTGGAGCATTGTGATGGAAGTATTCATGGATCATTGTGATGACATGTGTCCTGGAACACTGTGATGACACAGTTCATCGAGTATTGTGATGACAAGGGTCATAGCGAATTGTGATGACAGGTGTCATGGGGCATTGTGATGACATTGTTCATCTAGGAATTGTGATGAAATGTATCATGGAGCACTGTGATGACTGGGGGCATGAAGCATTGCTATGAAAATTGTCCTGGATTATGTGATGACAGCAGTCATGGAGAATTGTGATGACAGGGATTATGCAGCATTGTGTTGACAAGGGTATGGACTATTGTGTTGACAATGGTCATGGAGCAATGTGATGAAAGTTTTCATGGAACATCGTGATGAAAAGTGCATGGGAGCATTGTGACGATAAAGGCCATGGAGCATTGTGATGACAAGTGTCATGGAGCATTGTAATGAAAGGTTTCATTGTGCACTGTGATGACAAGGGGGATGGAGTATTGTGATGAAACGGGTCCTGGAGCATTGTGATAAGAGAAGCCGTGGAGCATTGTGATGACAGGCATCATGGAGCATTGCGAAGAAAGGGACGATGGGGAATTGTAATGACAATAGAGAAATGTGATGAAAATGGTCAGCGAGCATAGTGATTAAAGAGGTCATTGAGAATTGTGATGAAAAGCGACATAGAGCATTGTGATGACAAAGGTCAGGGAGAACTGTGATGACCAGGGTCATGTAGCATTGTGATGACACGGTCATGGAACATTGTGATGACAAGAATTCTGGAGCATTGTTATGACAAGGGCCATGGAGCATTGTGATGCCACGGTCATGGAACATTGTGATGACAAGAATTCTGGAGAATTGTGAGGAAAAAGGCATGGAGCATTATGATTATAGGGGACATGGAACATTGTGATGACAAAGGCCATGGAGCACTGTGGTGACGGGTGTCATGGAGCATTGAGATGAAACGGGTCATGGACCATTATGATGACAGTGGTCATGGAGAATTGTGATGACAGTGGCCACGGGGAATTTGGATGAAAGGCGTACTGGAGCATTTTGAGGAAATGTTTCATGGAGACTTGTGATGACAAGGGCAGTTGAGCATCATGATGACAGGGGTCATGGGGCATTGTGCTGAAAGCGGTCATGGAGCATTGCGATGAAAAGCGCTATGGAGCATTGTGATGAGAAGGGCCATGGAGCAATGTGAATACAAGGGACATGGAGCCTTATGATGACAAGGGTCATGGATCATTGTAAAAACAGATATCTTTCGGCATTGTGATGACAGGGGCATGGAGCATTTTTATGTAAGTTGCCATGGACAATTGTGATGAAAGGGATCATGTGGATTTGTAATGACAAGGGCCATGGAGCATTGGGATGAAACAAATCTTGGAGTATTTTGTCGAGAGTTGTCATGGAACATTGCGATGAAAAGCACCAAGGAACATTGTGATGACAAGGGCCATCGAGCATTATGATGACAATTGTCATGGAGCATTGTGATGACAGGTGTCATGGAGCATCGTGATGACAAATGCCATGGAGAATTGTGATAAGAGGTGGCATTGGGCATTGTGATGAATGTGGTCATAGAGTACTGTGATTACAGGGGCCATGGAGCATTGTGATAACAAGTGACATGGAGAATAGTGATGACAGGCGTCATAGAGCATTGTGATGACAAGTGCCATTTAGCATTTTGATGACAGGAGTCATCAGGCATTGTGTTGACAGGAGTCACGGAGCATTGTGATGACATGGGCCATGGAGCATTGTGAAGACAAGATTCATGGAGCATTGTGATGACACGGGCATGAAGCATGGTGAGGAAAACAGACCTGGAGCATTGTGATGACAAGGGCATGGAGCATTGAGATTACAGGAGACATGGAACATTGTGATGTTATTGGCAGGGATCATTGTGATTACAGGGATCATAGAGCATTGTGATGACAACTGTCATGCAATATTGGGCTGACACAGATCATGGAGCATTTTGATGAGAGTGGCCTTGGAGCACAGTGACGAGAAACGTCATGGGTCATTACGGTGACAGTGGTCAAGGAGCATTGTGATGAAAGTGTTCATGGAGCAATGTGAGTATCGGGACAATGGAACATTGGGAATACAAAGGCCATGGAGCATTGTGATAACAGAGTTCATGGGGCATTGTGATGAATGTTGTCATGGATCTCTTTGATGACAAGTGTCCTGAAAGCTAGTGATGACATGGTTCATACAGCATTGAGATAACAAGGGCCAAGGCGAATTGTGATGACACGTGTCTTGGGGCATTGTGATGACATTGGTCACCTTGCATTGTGATGACAATGGTCATGTAGAATTTTGATTAAAGTTATCATGGATCACTGTGATGCCAAAGGCCAAGGAACATTTTGATGACAAATGTCATTGAGCAATGGGATGACACGGGAATGGAGTATTATGCTGACAAGTGTTCTGGAGCATTGTGATTACAGGGGCCATGGAGCTTTGTGATGACAAAGGCATGGAGCATTGTGATGACAGGGGTCATTGAGCATTGTGATTACAAGACCATGAGGCATTGTGATGACAGGGGCCTTGGTGCATTGTGATGACAATGGTCATCAAGCATAGTGATGACAGGGGTCATAGAGCATTGTGATGAGAAAGACCATGGAGCATGGTGATGACAGAGGCCATGGAACATTGTGGTGACAAGGCCATGTACCACTGTGATTACAAGGGTCATGGAGCATTGTGATGACAAGAGCAGGGAACCTTGTGGTGACCAGGGTCATGGAGACTTTTGATGACAACTTTCATGGAACGTTGTGATGACAGGGTTCATGGACCATTGTGTTGAAAGGGAACATGGAGCAGTGTGATTACAGGGTCCATGGAGCATTGTGAATACATAGGCCATGGAACAATGTGATGACAGGGGTCATGGAGCATTGTGATGACAGGGTCATGGAGCATTGTGATTACAGGTGTTAAGGGGCACTGTGATGACAGGGGGCATGGAGCATTGTGATGAAAATTGTCCTGGAGCATTGTGATGACAGCGGTCACAGAGAGTTGGGATGAAAGGTATCATGCAGCATTGTGATGACAACTGTCATGGATCATTTTGATGACAGGGGTCATGGATTATTCTGATAACAAGGTTCATAAAGCAATTTGATGACATGGGTCATGGAGCATTGTGTTGACACGGGCATGGAGCATTGTAATGATAGGATATCTGGAGCATTGTGATGAAAAGGGGATGGAGCATTTTGATGACAGGGTCCAAGGAGCATTGTGCTGACAATGGCATGGAGCATTGTGATGAAAAGGGTACTGGAGCACTGTGAGGAAAGGAGTCATGGATCAATGTGATGACAGGGGTCATGGAGCTTTGTGATGACAACGGTCATGGAGCATTGTGATGACATTGGTCATGGAGCTTTGTGATGACAAGCGTCATGGATCATTGTGATGACAGGGGTCATGGAGCTTTGTGATGACAAGGGTCATGGATCATTGTGATGACAGGGGTCATGGAGCTTTGTGATGACAAGGTACATGGAGCATTGTGATGACACGGTCAAGGAACATTGCGATGACAAGAATTCTGGAGCATTGTGATGAAAGGGCAAGGAGCATTGTGATTAAAGGTGACAAGGAGCATTGTGATGATATGGGCAGAGAACTTTGTGATGACAGGGGTCATGGAGCATTGTGATGAAAAGTGCCATCGAATATTGTGCTGACAGGGATCATGGAGCATTTTGGTAAGAGAGGCCTTGGAGATTTGTGAAGGCAGGCGTCATGGGGCATTGTGATGACAGCGGTCTTGGAGCATTGTGATGAAAGGGGTCATGGAGCACTGTAATTACAGGAGCCATGGAGCATTGGGAATACAAAGACTATGGAGCATTGAGACGACAGGGTTCATGGAGCATTGTGCTGAAAGTGATCATGGATCATTGTGATGACAAGTGTCCTGGAACCTTGTGATGACACGGTTCATGGAGCATTGTGATGACAAGGACCATGGCGAATTGTGATGACATCTGTCATGGGGCATTGTGCTGACAGTGGTCATCTAGAATTGTGATGAAAGTTATCATGGAGCACTGTGATGACAGGGGCCATGGAACATTGTGATGACAAAGGCCATGGAGCATTGGGATGACAAGTGTCATGGGGCATTTTGATGACATTGGCATGGAGCATTATGATGACAAGAGTTCTGGAGAATTTTGATGACAAGGGCATGGAGCATTGTGATGAAAGGGCCCATGGAGCATTGCGATGAAAAGGGCAGGGAAAACTGTAATGACTGGGTTCACGGAGCATTGTGATGAAAGGGGCCATGGAGCATTGAGATGACAGGCGTCATGAGGCATGGTGATGACACTGGTCATGGAGCATTGTGATCAAAGAGATCATGGAGCAATATGATAACAGGGGCCATGGAGCATTGTGATGACAGGTGTATTGGAGCATTGTGATGAAAGTAGTCATGGATCATTGTGATGACATGTGTCCTGGAACACTGTGATGACACAGTTCATCGAGTATTGTGATGACAAGGGTCATAGCGAATTGTGATGACAGGTGTCATGGGGCATTGTGATGACATTGATCATCTAGGAATTGTGATGAAATGTATCATGGAGCACTGTGATGATTGGGGGCATGAAGCATTGTTATGAAAATTGTCCTGGATTATGTGATGACAGCAGTCATGGAGAATTGTGATGACAGGGATTATGCAGCATTGTGTTGACAAGGCTATGGACTATTGTGATGACAATGGTCATAGAGCAATGTGATGAAAGTTTTCATGGAACATCGTGATGAAAAGTGCCTGGTAGCATTGTGACGATAAAGGCCATGGAGCATTGTGATGACAAGTGTCATGGAGCATTGTAATGAAAGGTTTCATTGTGCACTGTGATGACAAGGGGGATGGAGTATTGTGATGAAACTGGTCCTGGAGCATTGTGATAACAGAAGCCGTGGAGCATTGTGATGACAGGGCCCATGGAGCATTGCGATGAAAAGGGCAGGGAACACTGTGATGACTGGGTTCATGGAGCATTGTGATGAAAGGGGCCATGGAGCATTGAGATGACAGGACTCATGAGGCATGGTGATGACACGGGTCATGGAGCATTGTGATCAAAGAGATCATGGAGCAATATGATAACAGGGGCCATGGAGCATTGTGATGACAGGTGTATTGGAGCATTGTGATGAAAGTAGTCATGGATCATTGTGATGACATGTGTCCTGGAACACTGTGATGACACAGTTCATCGAGTATTGTGATGACAAGGGTCATAGCGAATTGTGATGACAGGTGTCATGGGGCATTGTGATGACATTGATCATCTAGGAATTGTGATGAAATGTATCATGGAGCACTGTGAAGACTGGGGGCATGAAGCATTGTTATGAAAATTGTCCTGGATTATGTGATGACAGCAGTCATGGAGAATTGTGATGACAGGGATTATGCAGCATTGTGTTGACAAGGCTATGGACTATTGTGATGACAATGGTCATAGAGCAATGTGATGAAAGTTTTCATGGAACATCGTGATGAAAAGTGCCTGGGAGCATTGTGACGATAAAGGCCATGGAGCATTGTGATGACAAGTGTCATGGAGCATTGTAATGAAAGGTTTCATTGTGCACTGTGATGACAACGGGGATGGAGTATTGTGATGAAACTGGTCCTGGAGCATTGTGATAACAGAAGCCGTGGAGCATTGTGATGACAGGGCCCATGGAGCATTGCGATGAAAAGGGCAGGGAACACTGTGATGACTGGGTTCATGGAGCATTGTGATGAAAGGGGCCATGGAGCATTGAGATGACAGGACTCATGAGGCATGGTGATGACACGGGTCATGGAGCATTGTGATCAAAGAGATCATGGAGCAATATGATAACAGGGGCCATGGAGCATTGTGATGACAGGTGTATTGGAGCATTGTGATGAAAGTAGTCATGGATCTTTGTGATGACATGTGCCCTGGAACACTGTGATGACACGGTTCATCGAGTATTGTGATGACAAGGGTCATAGCGAATTGTGATGACAGGTGTCATGGGGCATTGTGATGACATTGATCATCTAGGAATTGTGATGAAAGGTATCATGGAGCACTGTGATGACTGGGGGCATGAAGCATTCTTATGAAAATTGTCCTGGATTATTGTGATGACAGCAGTCATGGAGAATTGTGTTGACAGGGATTTTGCAGCATTGTGTTGACAAGGGTATGGACTATTGTGATGACAATGGTCATGGAGCAATGTGATGAAAGTTTTCATTGAACATCGTGATGAAAAGTGCCTGGGAGCATTGTGACGATAAAGGCCATGGAGCATTGTGATGACAAGTGTCATGGATCATTGTAATGAAAGGATTCATTGTGCACTGTGATGACAAGGGGGATGGAGTATTGTGATGAAACTGGTCCTGGAGCATTGTGATAACAAAAGCCATGGAGCATTGTGATGACAAGGGTCATGGATCATTGTGATGACAGGCATCATGGAGCATTGTGACGAAAGGGGCCATGGGGAATTGTAATGACAATAGAGAAATGTGATGAAAATGGTCAGCGAGCATAGTGATTAAAGTGGTCATTGAGAATTGTGACGAAAAGCGACATAGAGCATTGTGATGACAAAGGTCAGGAAGAAGTGTGATGACCAGGGTCATGTAGCATTGTGATGCCACGGTCATGGAACATTGTGATGACAAGAATTTTGGAGCATTGTGAGGAAAAAGGCACGGAGCTTTGTGATTATAGGGGACATGGAGCATTGTGAAGACATGGTCAGGGGACACTGTGATGACAGGTGTTATGGAGCAATGTGATGCCAAGTGTCATGGAGCATTGTGATGAGATGGGCCTTGGAGAATTGTGATGACATGCGTCATGGGGCATTGAGATGGCAGTGGTCATCTAGAATTGTGATGAAAGTTATCATGGAGCACTGTGATGAAAGGGGCCATGGAACATTGTGATGACAAAGGCCATGGAGCATTGTGATGACAAGTGTCATGGGGCATTTTGATGACATTGGCATGGAGCATTATGATGACAAGAGTTCTGGAGCATTTGATGACAAGCGCATGGAGCATTGTGATGACAGGGCCCATGGAGCATTGCGATGAAAAGGGCAGAGAACACTGTGATGACTGCGTTCATGGAGCATTGTGATGAAAGGGGCCATGGAGCATTGAGATGACAGGCGTCATGAGGCATGGTGATGACACTGGTCATGGAGCATTGTGATCAAAGAGATCATGGAGCAATATGATAACAGGGGCCATGGAGCATTGTGATGACAGGTGTATTCGAGCATTGTGATGAAAGTAGTCATGGATCATTGTGATGACATGTGTCCTGGAACACTGTGATGACACAGTTCATCGAGTATTGTGATGACAAGGGTCATAGCGAATTGTGATGACAGGTGTCATGGGGCATTGTGATGACATTGATCATCTAGGAATTGTGATGAAATGTATCATGGAGCACTGTGAAGACTGTGGGCATGAAGCATTGTTATGAAAATTGTCCTGGATTATGTGATGACAGCAGTCATGGAGAATTGTGATGACAGGGATTATGCAGCATTGTGTTGACAAGGCTATGGACTATTGTGATGACAATGGTCATAGAGCAATGTGATGAAAGTTTTCATGGAACATCGTGATGAAAAGTGCCTGGGAGCATTGTGACGATAAAGGCCATGGAGCATTGTGATGACAAGTGTCATGGAGCATTGTAATGAAAGGTTTCATTGTGCACTGTGATGACAACGGGGATGGAGTATTGTGATGAAACTGGTCCTGGAGCATTGTGATAACAGAAGCCGTGGAGCATTGTGATGACAGGGCCCATGGAGCATTGCGATGAAAAGGGCAGGGAACACTGTGATGACTGGGTTCATGGAGCATTGTGATGAAAGGGGCCATGGAGCATTGTGATGACAGGACTCATGAGGCATGGTGATGACACGGTTCATGGAGCATTGTGATCAAAGAGATCATGGAGCAATATGATAACAGGGGCCATGGAGCATTGTGATGACAGGTGTATTGGAGCATTGTGATGAAAGTAGTCATGGATCTTTGTGATGACATGTGCCCTGGAACACTGTGATGACACGGTTCATCGAGTATTGTGATGACAAGGGTCATAGCGAATTGTGATGACAGGTGTCATGGGGCATTGTGATGACATTGATCATCTAGGAATTGTGATGAAAGGTATCATGGAGCACTGTGATGACTGGGGGCATGAAGCATTCTTATGAAAATTGTCCTGGATTATTGTGATGACAGCAGTCATGGAGAATTGTGTTGACAGGGATTTTGCAGCATTGTGTTGACAAGGGTATGGACTATTGTGATGACAATGGTCATGGAGCAATGTGATGAAAGTTTTCATTGAACATCGTGATGAAAAGTGCCTGGGAGCATTGTGACGATAAAGGCCATGGAGCATTGTGATGACAAGTGTCATGGATCATTGTAATGAAAGGATTCATTGTGCACTGTGATGACAAGGGGGATGGAGTATTGTGATGAAACTGGTCCTGGAGCATTGTGATAACAAAAGCCATGTAGCATTGTGATGACAAGGGTCATGGATCATTGTGATGACAGGCATCATGGAGCATTGTGACGAAAGGGGCCATGGGGAATTGTAATGACAATAGAGAAATGTGATGAAAATGGTCAGCGAGCATAGTGATTAAAGTGGTCATTGAGAATTGTGACGAAAAGCGACATAGAGCATTGTGATGACAAAGGTCAGGAAGAAGTGTGATGACCAGGGTCATGTAGCATTGTGATGCCACGGTCATGGAACATTGTGATGACAAGAATTCTGGAGCATTGTGAGGAAAAAGGCACGGAGCTTTGTGATTATAGGGGACATGGAGCATTGTGAAGACATGGTCAGGGGACACTGTGATGACAGGTGTTATGGAGCAATGTGATGCCAAGTGTCATGGAGCATTGTGATGAGATGGGCCTTGGAGAATTGTGATGACATGCGTCATGGGGCATTGAGATGGCAGTGGTCATCTAGAATTGTGATGAAAGTTATCATGGAGCACTGTGATGAAAGGGGCCATGGAACATTGTGATGACAAAGGCCATGGAGCATTGTGATGACAAGTGTCATGGGGCATTTTGATGACATTGGCATGGAGCATTATGATGACAAGAGTTCTGGAGCATTTGATGACAAGCGCATGGAGCATTGTGATGACAGGGCCCATGGAGCATTGCGATGAAAAGGGCAGAGAACACTGTGATGACTGCGTTCATGGAGCATTGTGATGAAAGGGGCCATGGATCATTGAGATGACAGGCGTCATGAGGCATGGTGATGACACTGGTCATGGAGCATTGTGATCAAAGAGATCATGGAGCAATATGATAACAGGGGCCATGGAGCATTGTGATGACAGGTGTATTGGAGCATTGTGATGAAAGTAGTCATGGATCATTGTGATGACATGTGTCCTGGAACACTGTGATGACACAGTTCATCGAGTATTGTGACGACAAGGGTCATAGCGAATTGTGATGACAGGTGTCATGGGGCATTGTGATGACATTGATCATCTAGGAATTGTGATGAAATGTATCATGGAGCACTGTGATGACTGGGGGCATGAAGGATTGTTATGAAAATTGTCCCGGATTATGTGATGACAGCAGTCATGGAGAATTGTGATGACAGGGATTATGCAGCATTGTGTTGACAAGGGTATGGACTATTGTGCTGACAATGGTCATGGAGCAATGTGATGAAAGTTTTCATGGAACATCGTGCTGAAAAGTGCCTGGGAGCATTGTGACGGTAAAGGCCATGGAGCATTGTGATGACAAGTGTCATGGAGCATTGTAATGAAAGGTTTCATTGTGCACTGTGATGACAAGGGGGATGGAGTATTGTGATGAAACTGGTCCTGGAGCATTGTGATAACAGAAGCCGTGGAGCATTGTGATGACAGGCATCATGGAGCATTGTGAAGAAAGGGACGATGGGAAATTGTAATGACAATAGAGAAATGTGATTAAAATGGTCAGCGAGCATAGTGATTAAAGTGGTCATTGAGAATTGTGATGAAAAGCGACATAGAGCATTGTGATGATAAAGGTCAGGGAGAACTGTGATGACCAGGGTCATGTAGCATTGTGATGACACGGTCATGGAACATTGTGATGACAAGAATTCTGGAGCATTGTGATGACAAGGGCCATGGAGCATTGTGATGCCACGGTCATGGAACTTTGTGATGACAAGAATTCTGGAGCATTGTGAGGAAAAAGGCATGAAGCATTTTGATTATAGGGGACATGGAACATTGTGATGACAAAGGCCATGGAGCACTGTGGTGACAGGTGTCATGGAGCATTGAGATGAAACGGGTCATGGACCATTATGATGACAGTGGTCATGGAGAATTGTGATGACAGTGGCCACGGGGAATTTGGATGAAAGGCGTACTGGAGCATTTTGAGGAAATGTTTCATGGAGACTTGTGATGACAAGGGCAGTTGAGCATCATGATGACAGGGGTCATGGGGCATTGTGCTGAAAGCGGTCATGGAGCATTGTGATGAAAAGCGCTATGGAGCATTGTGATGACAAGGGCCATGGAGCAATGTGAATACAAGGGACATGGAGCCTTGTGATGACAAGGGTCATGGATCATTGTAAAAACAGATATCTTTGGGCATTGTGATGACAGGGGCATGGAGCATTTTTATGTAAGTTGCCATGGACAATTGTGATGAAAGGGATCATGTGGATTTGTAATGACAAGGGCCATGGAGCATTGGGATGAAACAAATCTTGGAGTATTTTGATGAGAGTTGTCATGGAACATTGCGATGAAAAGCACCAAGGAACATTGTGATGACAAGGGCCATCGAGCATTGTGATGACAAGTGTCATGGAGCATTGTGATGACAGGTGTCATGGAGCATCGTGATGACAAATGCCATGGAGAATTGTGATAAGAGGTGGCATTGGGCATTGTGATGGAAGGGGTCATGGAGTACTGTGATTACAGGGGACATGGAGCATTGTGATAACAAGTGACATGGAGAATAGTGATGACAGGCGTCATAGAGCATTGTGATGACAAGTGCCATTTAGCATTTTGATGACAGGAGTCATCAGGCATTGTGTTGACAGGAGTCACGGAGCATTGTGATGACATGGGCCATGGAGCATTGTGAAGACAAGATTCGTGGAGCATTGTGATGACACGGGCATGAAGCATGGTGATGAAAACAGACCTGGAGCATTGTGATGACAAGGGCATGGAGCATTGTGATTACAGGAGACATGGAACATTGTGATGTTATTGGCAGGGATCGTTGTGATTACAGGGATCATAGAGCATTGTGATGACAACTGTCATGCAATATTTTGCTGACACAGATCATGGAGCATTTTGATGAGAGTGGCCTTGGAGCACAGTGATGAGAAACGTCATGGGTCATTACGGTGACAGTGGTCAAGGAGCATTGTGATGAAAGTGTTCATGGAGCAATGCGATTATCGGGACAATGGAACATTGGGAATACAAAGGCCATGGAGCATTGAGATAACAGAGTTCATGGGGCATTGTGATGAATGTTGTCATGGATCTCTTTGATGACAAGTGTCCTGAAACCTAGTGATGACACGGTTCATACAGCATTGAGATAACAAGGGCCAAGGCGAATTGTGATGACACGTGTCTTGGGGCATTGTGATGACATTGGTCACCTTGCATTGTGATGACAATGGTCATGTAGAATTTTGATTAAAGTTACCATGGATCACTGTGATGCCAAAGGCCAAGGAACATTTTGATGACAAATGTCATTGAGCAATGGGATGACACGGGAATGGAGTATTATGCTGACAAGTGTTCTGGAGCATTGTGATTACAGGGGCCATGGAGCATTGTGATGACAAAGGCATGGAGCATTGTGATGACAGGGGTCATTGAGCATTGTGATTACAAGACCATGAGGCATTGTGATGACAGGGGCCTTGGAGCATTGTGATGACAATGGTCATCAAGCATAGTGATGACAGGGGTCATAGAGCATTGTGATGAGAAAGACCATGGAGCATGGTGATGACAGAGGCCATGGAACATTGTGGTGACAAGGCCATGTACCACTGTGATTACAAGGGTCATGGAGCATTGTGATGACAAGAGCAGGGAACCTTGTGGTGACCAGGGTCATGGAGACTTTTGATGACAACTTTCATGGAACGTTGTGATGACAGGGTTCATGGACCATTGTGTTGAAAGGGAACATGGAGCAGTGTGATTACAGGGTCCATGGAGCATTGTGAATACATAGGCCATGGAACAATGTGATGACAGGGGTCATGGTGCATTGTGATGACAGGGTCATGGAGCATTGTGATTACAGGTGTTAAGGGGCACTGTGATGACAGGGGGCATGGAGCATTGTGATGAAAATTGTCCTGGAGCATTGTGATGACAGCGGTCACAGAGAGTTGGGATGAAAGGTATCATGCAGCATTGTGATGACAACTGTCATGGATCATTTTGATGACAGGGGTCATGGATTATTCTGATAACAAGGTTCATAAAGCAATTTGATGACATGGGTCATGGAGCATTGTCTTGACACGGGCATGGAGCATTGTAATGATAGGATATCTGGAGCATTGTGATGAAAAGCGGATGGAGCATTTTGATGACAGGGTCCAAGGAGCATTGTGCTGACAATGGCATGGAGCATTGTGATGAAAAGGGTACTGGAGCACTGTGAGGAAAGGAGTCATGGATCAATGTGATGACAGGGGTCATGGAGCTTTGTGATGACAACGGTCATGGAGCACTGTGATGACAGTGGTCATGGAGCTTTGTGATGACAAGCGTCATGGATCATTGGGATGACAGGGGTCATGGAGCTTTGTGATGACAAGGGTCATGGATCATTGTGATGACAGGGGTCATGGAGCTTTGTGATGACAAGGTTCATGGAGCATTGTGATGACACGGTCAAGGAACATTGCGATGACAAGAATTCTGGAGCATTGTGATGAAAGGGCATGGAGCATTGTGATTAAAGGTGACAAGGAGCATTGTGATGATATGGGCAGAGAACTTTGTGATGACAGGGGTCATGGAGCATTGTGATGAAAAGTGCCATCGAATATTGTGCTGACAGGGATCATGGAGCATTTTGGTAAGAGAGGCCTTGGAGATTTGTGAAGGCAGGCGTCATGGGGCATTGTGATGACAGCGGTCTTGGAGCATTGTGATGAAAGGGGTCATGGAGCACTGTGATTACAGGAGCCATGGAGCATTGTGAATACAAAGACTATGGAGCATTGAGACGACAGGGTTCATGGAGCATTGTGATGAAAGTGATCATGGATCATTGTGATGACAAGTGTCCTGGAACCTTGTGATGACACGGTTCATGGAGCATTGTGATGACAAGGACCATGGCGAATTGTGATGACATCTGTCATGGGGCATTGTGATGACAGTGGTAATCTAGAATTGTGATGAAAGTTATCATGGAGCACTGTGATGACAGG
The DNA here is from genome assembly GCF_965194825.1 of Balaenoptera physalus. NCBI lineage: Eukaryota > Metazoa > Chordata > Mammalia > Artiodactyla > Balaenopteridae > Balaenoptera > Balaenoptera physalus. The sequence continues at coordinate 71,414 of NW_028124822.1, read as the reverse complement.
GGCCATGGAACATTGTGATGACAAAGGCCATGGAGCATTGTGATGACAAGCGTCATGGGGCATTTTGATGACATTGGCATGGAGCATTATGATGACAAGAGTTCTGGAGCATTTTGATGACAAGGGCATGGAGAATTGTGATGACAGGGGCCATGGAACATTGTGATGACAAAGGCCATGGAGCATTGGGATGACAAGTGTCATGGGGCATTTTGATGACATTGGCATGGAGCATTATGATGACAAGAGTTCTGGAGAATTTTGATGACAAGGGCATGGAGCATTGTGATGACAGGGCCCATGGAGCATTGCGATGAAAAGGGCAGGGAAAACTGTGATGACTGGGTTCATGGAGCATTGTGATGAAAGGGGCCATGGAGCATTGAGATGACAGGCGTCATGAGGCATGGTGATGACACTGGTCATGGAGCATTGTGATCAAAGAGATCATGGAGCAATATGATAACAGGGGCCATGGAGCATTGTGATGACAGGTGTATTGGAGCATTGTGATGAAAGTAGTCATGGATCATTGTGATGACATGTGTCCTGGAACACTGTGATGACACAGTTCATCGAGTATTGTGATGACAAGGGTCATAGCGAATTGTGATGACAGGTGTCATGGGGCATTGTGATGACATTGATCATCTAGGAATTGTGATGAAACGTAACATGGAGCACTGTGATGACTGGGGGCATGAAGCTTTGTTATGAAAATTGTCCTGGATTATGTGATGACAGCAGTCATGGAGAATTGTGATGACAGGGATTATGCAGCATTGTGTTGACAAGGCTATGGACTATTGTGATGACAATGGTCATGGAGCAATGTGATGAAAGTTTTCATGGAACATCGTGATGAAAAGTGCCTGGGAGCATTGTGACGATAAAGGCCATGGAGCATTGTGATGACAAGTGTCATGGAGCATTGTAATGAAAGGTTTCATTGTGCACTGTGATGACAAGGGGGATGGAGTATTGTGATGAAACTGGTCCTGGAGCATTGTGATAACAGAAGCCGTGGAGCATTGTGATGACAGGCATCATGGAGCATTGTGAAGAAAGGGACGATGGGGAATTGTAATGACAATAGATAAATGTGATGAAAATGGTCAGCGAGCATAGTGATTAAAGTGGTCATTGAGAATTGTGACGAAAAGCGACATAGAGCATTGTGATGACAAAGGTCAGGAAGAAGTGTGATGACCAGGGTCATGTAGCATTGTGATGCCACGGTCATGGAACATTGTGATGACAAGAATTCTGGAGCATTGTGAGGAAAAAGGCACGGAGCTTTGTGATTATAGGGGACATGGAGCATTGTGAAGACATGGTCAGGGGACACTGTGATGACAGGTGTTATGGAGCAATGTGATGCCAAGTGTCATGGAGCATTGTGATGAGATGGGCCTTGGAGAATTGTGATGACATGCGTCATGGGGCATTGAGATGGCAGTGGTCATCTAGAATTGTGATGAAAGTTATCATGGAGCACTGTGATGAAAGGGGCCATGGAACATTGTGATGACAAAGGCCATGGAGCATTGTGATGACAAGTGTCATGGGGCATTTTGATGACATTGGCATGGAGCATTATGATGACAAGAGTTCTGGAGCATTTGATGACAAGCGCATGGAGCATTGTGATGACAGGGCCCATGGAGCATTGCGATGAAAAGGGCAGAGAACACTGTGATGACTGCGTTCATGGAGCATTGTGATGAAAGGGGCCATGGATCATTGAGATGACAGGCGTCATGAGGCATGGTGATGACACTGGTCATGGAGCATTGTGATCAAAGAGATCATGGAGCAATATGATAACAGGGGCCATGGAGCATTGTGATGACAGGTGTATTGGAGCATTGTGATGAAAGTAGTCATGGATCATTGTGATGACATGTGTCCTGGAACACTGTGATGACACAGTTCATCGAGTATTGTGACGACAAGGGTCATAGCGAATTGTGATGACAGGTGTCATGGGGCATTGTGATGACATTGATCATCTAGGAATTGTGATGAAATGTATCATGGAGCACTGTGATGACTGGGGGCATGAAGGATTGTTATGAAAATTGTCCCGGATTATGTGATGACAGCAGTCATGGAGAATTGTGATGACAGGGATTATGCAGCATTGTGTTGACAAGGGTATGGACTATTGTGCTGACAATGGTCATGGAGCAATGTGATGAAAGTTTTCATGGAACATCGTGCTGAAAAGTGCCTGGGAGCATTGTGACGGTAAAGGCCATGGAGCATTGTGATGACAAGTGTCATGGAGCATTGTAATGAAAGGTTTCATTGTGCACTGTGATGACAAGGGGGATGGAGTATTGTGATGAAACTGGTCCTGGAGCATTGTGATAACAGAAGCCGTGGAGCATTGTGATGACAGGCATCATGGAGCATTGTGAAGAAAGGGACGATGGGGAATTGTAATGACAATAGAGAAATGTGATTAAAATGGTCAGCGAGCATAGTGATTAAAGTGGTCATTGAGAATTGTGATGAAAAGCGACATAGAGCATTGTGATGATAAAGGTCAGGGAGAACTGTGATGACCAGGGTCATGTAGCATTGTGATGACACGGTCATGGAACATTGTGATGACAAGAATTCTGGAGCATTGTGATGACAAGGGCCATGGAGCATTGTGATGCCACGGTCATGGAACTTTGTGATGACAAGAATTCTGGAGCATTGTGAGGAAAAAGGCATGAAGCATTTTGATTATAGGGGACATGGAACATTGTGATGACAAAGGCCATGGAGCACTGTGGTGACAGGTGTCATGGAGCATTGAGATGAAACGGGTCATGGACCATTATGATGACAGTGGTCATGGAGAATTGTGATGACAGTGGCCACGGGGAATTTGGATGAAAGGCGTACTGGAGCATTTTGAGGAAATGTTTCATGGAGACTTGTGATGACAAGGGCAGTTGAGCATCATGATGACAGGGGTCATGGGGCATTGTGCTGAAAGCGGTCATGGAGCATTGTGATGAAAAGCGCTATGGAGCATTGTGATGACAAGGGCCATGGAGCAATGTGAATACAAGGGACATGGAGCCTTGTGATGACAAGGGTCATGGATCATTGTAAAAACAGATATCTTTGGGCATTGTGATGACAGGGGCATGGAGCATTTTTATGTAAGTTGCCATGGACAATTGTGATGAAAGGGATCATGTGGATTTGTAATGACAAGGGCCATGGAGCATTGGGATGAAACAAATCTTGGAGTATTTTGATGAGAGTTGTCATGGAACATTGCGATGAAAAGCACCAAGGAACATTGTGATGACAAGGGCCATCGAGCATTGTGATGACAAGTGTCATGGAGCATTGTGATGACAGGTGTCATGGAGCATCGTGATGACAAATGCCATGGAGAATTGTGATAAGAGGTGGCATTGGGCATTGTGATGGAAGGGGTCATGGAGTACTGTGATTACAGGGGACATGGAGCATTGTGATAACAAGTGACATGGAGAATAGTGATGACAGGCGTCATAGAGCATTGTGATGACAAGTGCCATTTAGCATTTTGATGACAGGAGTCATCAGGCATTGTGTTGACAGGAGTCACGGAGCATTGTGATGACATGGGCCATGGAGCATTGTGAAGACAAGATTCGTGGAGCATTGTGATGACACGGGCATGAAGCATGGTGATGAAAACAGACCTGGAGCATTGTGATGACAAGGGCATGGAGCATTGTGATTACAGGAGACATGGAACATTGTGATGTTATTGGCAGGGATCATTGTGATTACAGGGATCATAGAGCATTGTGATGACAACTGTCATGCAATATTGGGCTGACACAGATCATGGAGCATTTTGATGAGAGTGGCCTTGGAGCACAGTGATGAGAAACGTCATGGGTCATTACGGTGACAGTGGTCAAGGAGCATTGTGATGAAATTGTTCATGGAGCAATGTGATTATCGGGACAATGGAACATTGGGAATACAAAGGCCATGGAGCATTGAGATAACAGAGTTCATGGGGCATTGTGATGAATGTTGTCATGGATCTCTTTGATGACAAGTGTCCTGAAACCTAGTGATGACACGGTTCATACAGCATTGAGATAACAAGGGCCAAGGCGAATTGTGATGACACGTGTCTTGGGGCATTGTGATGACATTGGTCACCTTGCATTGTGATGACAATGGTCATGTAGAATTTTGATTAAAGTTATCATGGATCACTGTGATGCCAAAGGCCAAGGAACATTTTGATGACAAATGTCATTGAGCAATGGGATGACACGGGAATGGAGTATTATGCTGACAAGTGTTCTGGAGCATTGTGATTACAGGGGCCATGGAGCATTGTGATGACAAAGGCATGGAGCATTGTGATGACAGGGGTCATTGAGCATTGTGATTACAAGACCATGAGGCATTGTGATGACAGGGGCCTTGGAGCATTGTGATGACAATGGTCATCAAGCATAGTGATGACAGGGGTCATAGAGCATTGTGATGAGAAAGACCATGGAGCATGGTGATGACAGAGGCCATGGAACATTGTGGTGACAAGGCCATGTACCACTGTGATTACAAGGGTCATGGAGCATTGTGATGACAAGAGCAGGGAACCTTGTGGTGACCAGGGTCATGGAGACTTTTGATGACAACTTTCATGGAACGTTGTGATGACAGGGTTCATGGACCATTGTGTTGAAAGGGAACATGGAGCAGTGTGATTACAGGGTCCATGGAGCATTGTGAATACATAGGCCATGGAACAATGTGATGACAGGGGTCATGGAGCATTGTGATGACAGGGTCATGGAGCATTGTGATTACAGGTGTTAAGGGGCACTGTGATGACAGGGGGCATGGAGCATTGTGATGAAAATTGTCCTGGAGCATTGTGATGACAGCGGTGACAGAGAGTTGGGATGAAAGGTATCATGCAGCATTGTGATGACAACTGTCATGGATCATTTTGATGACAGGGGTCATGGATTATTCTGATAACAAGGTTCATAAAGCAATTTGATGACATGGGTCATGGAGCATTGTCTTGACACGGGCATGGAGCATTGTAATGATAGGATATCTGGAGCATTGTGATGAAAAGGGGATGGAGCATTTTGATGACAGGGTCCAAGGAGCATTGTGCTGACAATGGCATGGAGCATTGTGATGAAAAGGGTACTGGAGCACTGTGAGGAAAGGAGTCATGGATCAATGTGATGACAGGGGTCATGGAGCTTTGTGATGACAACGGTCATGGAGCATTGTGATGACAGTGGTCATGGAGCTTTGAGATGACAAGCGTCATGGATCATTGGGATGACAGGGGTCATGGAGCTTTGTGATGACAAGGGTCATGGATCATTGTGATGACAGGGGTCATGGAGCTTTGTGATGACAAGGTTCATGGAGCATTGTGATGACACGGTCAAGGAACATTGCGATGACAAGAATTCTGGAGCATTGTGATGAAAGGGCATGGAGCATTGTGATTAAAGGTGACAAGGAGCATTGTGATGATATGGGCAGAGAACTTTGTGATGACAGGGGTCATGGAGCATTGTGATGAAAAGTGCCATCGAATATTGTGCTGACAGGGATCATGGAGCATTTTGGTAAGAGAGGCCTTGGAGATTTCTGAAGGCAGGCGTCATGGGGCATTGTGATGACAGCGGTCTTGGAGCATTGTGATGAAAGGGGTCATGGAGCACTGTGATTACAGGAGCCATGGAGCATTGTGAATACAAAGACTATGGAGCATTGAGACGACAGGGTTCATGGAGCATTGTGATGAAAGTGATCATGGATCATTGTGATGACAAGTGTCCTGGAACCTTGTGATGACACGGTTCATGGAGCATTGTGATGACAAGGACCATGGCGAATTGTGATGACATCTGTCATGGGGCATTGTGATGACAGTGGTCATCTAGAATTGTGATGAAAGTTATCATGGAGCACTGTGATGACAGGGGCCATGGAACATTGTGATGACAAAGGCCATGGAGCATTGTGATGACAAGCGTCATGGGGCATTTTAATGACATTGGCATGGAGCATTATGATGACAAGTGTTCTGGAGCATTTTGATGACAAGGGCATGGAGAATTGTGATGACAGGGGCCATGGAACATTGTGATGACAAAGGCCATGGAGCATTGGGATGACAAGTGTCATGGGGCATTTTGATGACATTGGCATGGAGCATTATGATGACAAGAGTTCTGGAGAATTTTGATGACAAGGGCATGGAGCATTGTGATGACAGGGCCCATGGAGCATTGCGATGAAAAGTGCAGGGAAAACTGTGATGACTGGGTTCATGGAGCATTGGGATGAAAGGGGCCATGGAGCATTGAGATGACAGGCGTCATGAGGCATGGTGATGACACTGGTCATGGAGCATTGTGATCAAAGAGATCATGGAGCAATATGATAACAGGGGCCATGGAGCATTGTGATGACAGGTGTATTGGAGCATTGTGATGAAAGTAGTCATGGATCATTGTGATGACATGTGTCCTGGAACACTGTGATTACACAGTTCATCGAGTATTGTGATGACAAGGGTCATAGCGAATTGTGATGACAGGTGTCAAGGGGCATTGTGATGACATTGATCATCTAGGAATTGTGATGAAATGTATCATGGAGCACTGTGATGACTGGGGGCATGAAGCATTGTTATGAAAATTGTCCTGGATTATGTGATGACAGCAGTCATGGAGAATTGTGATGACAGGGATTATGCAGCATTGTGTTGACAAGGGTATGGACTATTGTGATGACAATGGTCATGGAGCAATGTGATGAAAGTTTTCATGGAACATCGTGATGAAAAGTGCCTGGGAGCATTGTGACGGTAAAGGCCATGGAGCATTGTGATGACAAGTGTCATGGAGCATTGTAATGAAAGGTTTCATTGTGCACTGTGATGACAACGGGGATGGAGTATTGTGATGAAACTGGTCCTGGAGCATTGTGATAACAGAAGCCGTGGAGCATTGTGATGACAGGCATCATGGAGCATTGTGAAGAAAGGGACGATGGGGAATTGTAATGACAATAGAGAAATGTGATGAAAATGGTCAGCGAGCATAGTGATTAAAGTGGTCATTGAGAATTGTGATGAAAAGCGACATAGAGCATTGTGATGACAAAGGTCAGGGAGAACTGTGATGACCAGGGTCATGTAGCATTGTGATGACACGGTCATGGAACATTGTGATGACAAGAATTCTGGAGCATTGTGATGACAAGGGCCATGGAGCATTGTGATGCCACGGTCATGGAACATTGTGATGACAAGAATTCTGGAGCATTGTGAGGAAAAAGTCATGAAGCATTTTGATTATAGGGGACATGGAACATTGTGATGACAAAGGCCATGGAGCACTGTGGTGACAGGTGTCATGGAGCATTGAGATGAAACGGGTCATGGACCATTATGATGACAGTGGTCATGGAGAATTGTGATGACAGTGGCCACGGGGAATTTGGATGAAAGGCGTACTGGAGCATTTTGAGGAAATGTTTCATGGAGACTTGTGATGACAAGGGCAGTTGAGCATCATGATGACAGGGGTCATGGGGCATTGTGCTGAAAGCGGTCATGGAGCATTGCGATGAAAAGCGCTATGGAGCATTGTGATGACAAGGGCCATGGAGCAATGTGAATACAAGGGACATGGAGCCTTGTGATGACAAGGGTCATGGATCATTGTAAAAACAGATATCTTTGGGCATTGTGATGACAGGGGCATGGAGCATTTTTATGTAAGTTGCCATGGACAATTGTGATGAAAGGGATCATGTGGATTTGTAATGACAAGGGCCATGGAGCATTGGGATGAAACAAATCTTGGAGTATTTTGATGAGAGTTGTCATGGAACATTGCGATGAAAAGCACCAAGGAATATTGTGATGACAAGGGCCATCGAGCATTGTGATGACAAGTGTCATGGAGCATTGTGATGACAGGTGTCATGGAGCATCGTGATGACAAATGCCATGGAGAATTGTGATAAGAGGTGGCATTGGGCATTGTGATGAAAGGGGTCATGGAGTACTGTGATTACAGGGGCCATGGAGCATTGTGATAACAAGTGACATGGAGAATAGTGATGACAGGCGTCATAGAGCATTGTGATGACAAGTGCCATTTAGCATTTTGATGACAGGAGTCATCAGGCATTGTGTTGACAGGAGTCACGGAGCATTGTGATGACATGGGCCATGGAGCATTGTGAAGACAAGATTCGTGGAGCATTGTGATGACAGGGGCATGAAGCATGGTGATGAAAACAGACCTGGAGCATTGTGATGACAAGGGCATGGAGCATTGTGATTACAGGAGACATGGAACATTGTGATGTTATTGGCAGGGATCGTTGTGATTACAGGGATCATAGAGCATTGTGATGACAACTGTCATGCAATATTGGGCTGACACAGATCATGGAGCATTTTGATGAGAGTGGCCTTGGAGCACAGTGATGAGAAACGTCATGGGTCATTACGGTGACAGTGGTCAAGGAGCATTGTGATGAAAGTGTTCATGGAGCAATGCGATTATCGGGACAATGGAACATTGGGAATACAAAGGCCATGGAGCATTGAGATAACAGAGTTCATGGGGCATTGTGATGAATGTTGTCATGGATCTCTTTGATGACAAGTGTCCTGAAACCTAGTGATGACACGGTTCATACAGCATTGAGATAAAAAGGGCCAAGGCGAATTGTGATGACACGTGTCTTGCGGCATTGTGATGACATTGGTTACCTTGCATTGTGATGACAATGGTCATGTAGAATTTTGATTAAAGTTATCATGGATCACTGTGATGCCAAAGGCCAAGGAACATTTTGATGACAAATGTCATTGAGCAATGGGATGACACGGGAATGGAGTATTATGCTGACAAGTGTTCTGGAGCATTGTGATTACAGGGGCCATGGAGCATTGTGATGACAAAGGCATGGAGCATTGTGATGACAGGGGTCATTGAGCATTGTGATTACAAGACCATGAGGCATTGTGATGACAGGGGCCTTGGAGCATTGTGATGACAATGGTCACCAAGCATAGTGATGACAGGGGTCATAGAGCATTGTGATGAGAAAGACCATGGAGCATGGTGATGACAGAGGCCATGGAACATTGTGGTGACAAGGCCATGTACCACTGTGATTACAAGGGTCATGGAGCATTGTGATGACAAGAGCAGGGAACCTTGTGGTGACCAGGGTCATGGAGACTTTTGATGACAACTTTCATGGAGCGTTGTGATGACAGGGTTCATGGACCATTGTGTTGAAAGGGAACATGGAGCAGTGTGATTACAGGGTCCATGGAGCATTGTGAATATATAGGCCATGGAACAATGTGATGACAGGGGTCATGGAGCATTGTGATGACAGGGTCATGGAGCATTGTGATTACAGGTGTTAAGGGGCACTGTGATGACAGGGGGCATGGAGCATTGTGATGAAAATTGTCCTGGAGCATTGTGATGACAGCGGTCACAGAGAGTTGGGATGAAAGGTATCATGCAGCATTGTGATGACAACTGTCATGGATCATTTTGATGACAGGGGTCATGGATTATTCTGATAACAAGGTTCATAAAGCAATTTGATGACATGGGTCATGGAGCATTGTCTTGACACGGGCATGGAGCATTGTAATGATAGGATATCTGGAGCATTGTGATGAAAAGGGGATGGAGCATTTTGATGACAGGGTCCAAGGAGCATTGTGCTGACAATGGCATGGAGCATTGTGATGAAAAGGGTACTGGAGCACTGTGAGGAAAGGAGTCATGGATCAATGTGATGACAGGGGTCATGGAGCTTTGTGATGACAACGGTCATGGAGCATTGTGATGACAGTGGTCATGGAGCTTTGTGATGACAAGCGTCATGGATCATTGGGATGACAGGGGTCATGGAGCTTTGTGATGACAAGCGTCATGGATCATTGTTATGACAGGGGTCATGGAGCTTTGTGATGACAAGGTTCATGGAGCATTGTGATGACACGGTCAAGGAACATTGCGATGACAAGAATTCTGGAGCATTGTGATGAAAGGGCATGGAGCATTGTGATTAAAGGTGACAAGGAGCATTGTGATGATATGGGCAGAGAACTTTGTGATGACAGGGGTCATGGAGCATTGTGATGAAAAGTGCCATCGAATATTGTGCTGACAGGGATCATGGAGCATTTTGGTAAGAGAGGCCTTGGAGATTTGTGAAGGCAGGCGTCATGGGGCATTGTGATGACAGCGGTCTTGGAGCATTGTGATGAAAGGGGTCATGGAGCACTGTGATTACAGCAGCCATGGAGCATTGTGAATACAAAGACTATGGAGCATTGAGACGACAGGGCTCATGGAGCATTGTGATGAAAGTGATCATGGATCATTGTGATGACAAGTGTCCTGGAACCTTGTGATGACACGGTTCATGGAGCATTGTGATGACAAGGACCATGGCGAATTGTGATGACATCTGTCATGGGGCATTGTGATGACAGTGGTAATCTAGAATTGTGATGAAAGTTATCATGGAGCACTGTGATGACAGGGGCCATGGAACATTGTGATGACAAAGGCCATGTAGCATTGTGATGACAAGCGTCATGGGGCATTTTGATGATATTGGCATGGAACATTATGATGACAAGAGTTCTGGAGCATTTTGATGACAAGGGCATGGAGAATTGTGATGACAGGGGCCATGGAACATTGTGATGACAAAGGCTATGGAGCATTGGGATGACAAGTGTCATGGGGCATTTTGATGACATTGGCATGGAGCATTATGATGACAAGAGTTCTGGAGAATTTTGATGACAAGGGCATGGAGCATTGTGATGACAGGGCCCATGGAGCATTGCGATGAAAAGGGCAGGGAAAACTGTGATGACTGGGTTCATGGAGCATTGTGATGAAAGGGGCCATGGAGCATTGAGATGACAGGCGTCATGAGGCATGGTGATGACACTGGTCATGGAGCATTGTGATCAAAGAGATCATGGAGCAATATGATAACAGGGGCCATGGAGCATTGTGATGACAGGTGTATTGGAGCATTGTGATGAAAGTAGTCATGGATCATTGTGATGACATGTGTCCTGGAACACTGTGATGACACAGTTCATCGAGTATTGTGATGACAAGGGTCATAGCGAATTGTGATGACAGGTGTCATGGGGCATTGTGATGACATTGATCATCTAGGAATTGTGATGAAACGTATCATGGAGCACTGTGATGACTGGGGGCATGAAGCATTGTTATGAAAATTGTCCTGGATTATGTGATGACAGCAGTCATGGAGAATTGTGATGACAGGGATTATGCAGCATTGTGTTGACAAGGCTATGGACTATTGTGATGACAATGGTCATGGAGCAATGTGATGAAAGTTTTCATGGAACATCGTGATGAAAAGTGCCTGGGAGCATTGTGACGATAAAGGCCATGGAGCATTGTGATGACAAGTGTCATGGAGCATTGTAATGAAAGGTTTCATTGTGCACTGTGATGACAAGGGGGATGGAGTATTGTGATGAAACTGGTCCTGGAGCATTGTGATAACAGAAGCCATGGAGCATTGTGATGACAGGCATCATGGAGCATTGTGAAGAAAGGGACGATGGGGAATTGTAATGACAATAGAGAAATGTGATGAAAATGGTCAGCAAGCATAGTGATTAAAGTGGTCATTGAGAATTGTGATGAAAAGCGACATAGAGCATTGTGATGACAAAGGTCAGGGAGAACTGTGATGACCAGGGTCATGTAGCATTGTGATGACACGGTCATGGAACATTGTGATGACAAGAATTCTGGAGCATTGTGATGACAAGGGCCATGGAGCATTGTGATGCCACGGTCATGGAACATTGTGATGACAAGAATTCTGGAGCATTGTGAGGAAAAAGTCATGAAGCATTTTGATTATAGGGGACATGGAACATTGTGATGACAAAGGCCATGGAGCACTGTGGTGACAGGTGTCATGGAGCATTGAGATGAAACGGGTCATGGACCATTATGATGACAGTGGTCATGGAGAATTGTGATGACAGTGGCCACGGGGAATTTGGATGAAAGGCGTACTGGAGCATTTTGAGGAAATGTTTCATGGAGACTTGTGATGACAAGGGCAGTGGAGCATCATGATGACAGGGGTCATGGGGCATTGTGCTGAAAGCGGTCATGGAGCATTGCGATGAAAAGCGCTATGGAGCATTGTGATGACAAGGGCCATGGAGCAATGTGAATACAAGGGACATGGAGCCTTGTGATGACAAGGGTCATGGATCATTGTAAAAACAGATATCTTTGGGCATTGTGATGACAGGGGCATGGAGCATTTTTATGTAAGTTGCCATGGACAATTGTGATGAAAGGGATCATGTGGATTTGTAATGACAAGGGCCATGGAGCATTGGGATGAAACAAATCTTGGAGTATTTTGATGAGAGTTGTCATGGAACATTGCGATGAAAAGCACCAAGGAATATTGTGATGACAAGGGCCATCGAGCATTGTGATGACAAGTGTCATGGAGCATTGTGATGACAGGTGTCATGGAGCATCGTGATGACAAATGCCATGGAGAATTGTGATAAGAGGTGGCATTGGGCATTGTGATGAAAGGGGTCATGGAGTACTGTGATTACAGGGGCCATGGAGCATTGTGATAACAAGTGACATGGAGAATAATGATGACAGGCGTCATAGAGCATTGTGATGACAAGTGCCATTTAGCATTTTGATGACAGGAGTCATCAGGCATTGTGTTGACAGGAGTCACGGAGCATTGTGATGAGATGGGCCATGGAGCATTGTGAAGACAAGATTCGTGGAGCATTGTGATGACACGGGCATGAAGCATGGTGATGAAAACAGACCTGGAGCATTGTGATGACAAGGGCATGGAGCATTGTGATTACAGGAGACATGGAACATTGTGATGTTATTGGCAGGGATCGTTGTGATTACAGGGATCATAGAGCATTGTGATGACAACTGTCATGCAATATTTTGCTGACACAGATCATGGAGCATTTTGATGAGAGTGGCCTTGGAGCACAGTGATGAGAAACGTCATGGGTCACTACGGTGACAGTGGTCAAGGAGCATTGTGATGAAAGTGTTCATGGAGCAATGCGATTATCGGGACAATGGAACATTGGGAATACAAAGGCCATGGAGCATTGAGATAACAGAGTTCATGGGGCATTGTGATGAATGTTGTCATGGATCTCTTTGATGACAAGTGTCCTGAAACCTAGTGATGACACGGTTCATACAGCATTGAGATAACAAGGGCCAAGGCGAATTGTGATGACACGTGTCTTGGGGCATTGTGATGACATTGGTCACCTTGCATTGTGATGACAATGGTCATGTAGAATTTTGATTAAAGTTATCATGGATCACTGTGATGCCAAAGGCCAAGGAACATTTTGATGACAAATGTCATTGAGCAATGGGATGACACGGGAATGGAGTATTATGCTGACAAGTGTTCTGGAGCATTGTGATTACAGGGGCCATGGAGCATTGTGATGACAAAGGCATGGAGCATTGTGATGACAGGGGTCATTGAGCATTGTGATTACAAGACCATGAGGCATTGTGATGACAGGGGCCTTGGAGCATTGTGATGACAATGGTCATCAAGCATAGTGATGACAGGGGTCATAGAGCATTGTGATGAGAAAGACCATGGAGCATGGTGATGACAGAGGCCATGGAACATTGTGGTGACAAGGCCATGTACCACTGTGATTACAAGGGTCATGGAGCATTGTGATGACAAGAGCAGGGAACCTTGTGGTGACCAGGGTCATGGAGACTTTTGATGACAACTTTCATGGAACGTTGTGATGACAGGGTTCATGGACCATTGTGTTGAAAGGGAACATGGAGCAGTGTGATTACAGGGTCCATGGAGCATTGTGAATACATAGGCCATGGAACAATGTGATGACAGGGGTCATGGAGCATTGTGATGACAGGGTCATGGAGCATTGTGATTACAGGTGTTAAGGGGCACTGTGATGACAGGGGGCATGGAGCATTGTGATGAAAATTGTCCTGGAGCATTGTGATGACAGCGGTCACAGAGAGTTGGGATGAAAGGTATCATGCAGCATTGTGATGACAACTGTCATGGATCATTTTGATGACAGGGGTCATGGATTATTCTGATAACAAGGTTCATAAAGCAATTTGATGACATGGGTCATGGAGCATTGTCTTGACACGGGCATGGAGCATTGTAATGATAGGATATCTGGAGCATTGTGATGAAAAGGGGATGGAGCATTTTGATGACAGGGTCCAAGGAGCATTGTGCTGACAATGGCATGGAGCATTGTGATGAAAAGGGTACTGGAGCACTGTAAGGAAAGGAGTCATGGATCAATGTGATGACAGGGGTCATGGAGCTTTGTGATGACAACGGTCATGGAGCATTGTGATGACAGTGGTCATGGAGCTTTGTGATGACAAGCGTCATGGATCATTGGGATGACAGGGGTCATGGAGCTTTGTGATGACAAGGGTCATGGATCATTGTGATGACAAGTGTCATGGAGCATTGTAATGAAAGGTTTCATTGTGCACTGTGATGACAAGGGGGATGGAGTATTGTGATGAAACTGGTCCTGGAGCATTGTGATAACAGAAGCCGTGGAGCATTGTGATGACAGGCATCATGGAGCATTGTGAAGAAAGGGACGATGGGGAATTGTAATGACAATAGAGAAATGTGATGAAAATGGTCAGCAAGCATAGTGATTAAAGTGGTCATTGAGAATTGTGATGAAAAGCGACATAGAGCATTGTGATGACAAAGGTCAGGGAGAACTGTGATGACCAGGGTCATGTAGCATTGTGATGACACGGTCATGGAACATTGTGATGACAAGAATTCTGGAGCATTGTGATGACAAGGGCCATGGAGCATTGTGATGCCACGGTCATGGAACATTGTGATGACAAGAATTCTGGAGCATTGTGAGGAAAAAGTCATGAAGCATTTTGATTATAGGGGACATGGAACATTGTGATGACAAAGGCCATGGAGCACTGTGGTGACAGGTGTCATGGAGCATTGAGATGAAACGGGTCATGGACCATTATGATGACAGTGGTCATGGAGAATTGTGATGACAGTGGCCACGGGGAATTTGGATGAAAGGCGTACTGGAGCATTTTGAGGAAATGTTTCATGGAGACTTGTGATGACAAGGGCAGTTGAGCATCATGATGACAGGGGTCATGGGGCATTGTGCTGAAAGCGGTCATGGAGCATTGCGATGAAAAGCGCTATGGAGCATTGTGATGACAAGGGCCATGGAGCAATGTGAATACAAGGGACATGGAGCCTTGTGATGACAAGGGTCATGGATCATTGTAAAAACAGATATCTTTGGGCATTGTGATGACAGGGGCATGGAGCATTTTTATGTAAGTTGCCATGGACAATTGTGATGAAAGGGATCATGTGGATTTGTAATGACAAGGGCCATGGAGCATTGGGATGAAACAAATCTTGGAGTATTTTGATGAGAGTTGTCATGGAACATTGCGATGAAAAGCACCAAGGAATATTGTGATGACAAGGGCCATCGAGCATTGTGATGACAAGTGTCATGGAGCATTGTGATGACAGGTGTCATGGAGCATCGTGATGACAAATGCCATGGAGAATTGTGATAAGAGGTGGCATTGGGCATTGTGATGAAAGGGGTCATGGAGTACTGTGATTACAGGGGCCATGGAGCATTGTGATAACAAGTGACATGGAGAATAATGATGACAGGCGTCATAGAGCATTGTGATGACAAGTGCCATTTAGCATTTTGATGACAGGAGTCATCAGGCATTGTGTTGACAGGAGTCACGGAGCATTGTGATGACATGGGCCATGGAGCATTGTGAAGACAAGATTCGTGGAGCATTGTGATGACACGGGCATGAAGCATGGTGATGAAAACAGACCTGGAGCATTGTGATGACAAGGGCATGGAGCATTGTGATTACAGGAGACATGGAACATTGTGATGTTATTGGCAGGGATCGTTGTGATTACAGGGATCATAGAGCATTGTGATGACAACTGTCATGCAATATTTTGCTGACACAGATCATGGAGCATTTTGATGAGAGTGGCCTTGGAGCACAGTGATGAGAAACGTCATGGGTCATTACGGTGACAGTGGTCAAGGAGCATTGTAATGAAAGTGTTCATGGAGCAATGCGATTATCGGGACAATGGAACATTGGGAATACAAAGGCCATGGAGCATTGAGATAACAGAGTTCATGGGGCATTGTGATGAATGTTGTCATGGATCTCTTTGATGACAAGTGTCCTGAAACCTAGTGATGACACGGTTCATACAGCATTGAGATAACAAGGGCCAAGGCGAATTGTGATGACACGTGTCTTGGGGCATTGTGATGACATTGGTCACCTTGCATTGTGATGACAATGGTCATGTAGAATTTTGATTAAAGTTATCATGGATCACTGTGATGCCAAAGGCCAAGGAACATTTTGATGACAAATGTCATTGAGCAATGGGATGACACGGGAATGGAGTATTTTGCTGACAAGTGTTCTGGAGCATTGTGATTACAGGGGCCATGGAGCATTGTGATGACAAAGGCATGGAGCATTGTGATGACAAGGGTCATTGAGCATTGTGATTACAAGACCATGAGGCATTGTGATGACAGGGGCCTTGGAGCATTGTGATGACAATGGTCATCAAGCATAGTGATGACAGGGGTCATAGAGCATTGTGATGAGAAAGACCATGGAGCATGGTGATGACAGAGGCCATGGAACATTGTGGTGACAAGGCCATGTACCACTGTGATTACAAGGGTCATGGAGCATTGTGATAACAAGAGCAGGGAACCTTGTGGTGACCAGGGTCATGGAGACTTTTGATGACAACTTTCATGGAGCGTTGTGATGACAGGGTTCATGGACCATTGTGTTGAAAGGGAACATGGAGCAGTGTGATTACAGGGTCCATGGAGCATTGTGAATATATAGGCCATGGAACAATGTGATGACAGGGGTCATGTAGCATTGTGATGACAGGGTCATGGAGCATTGTGATTACAGGTGTTAAGGGGCACTGTGATGACAGGGGGCATGGAGCATTGTGATGAAAATTGTCCTGGAGCATTGTGATGACAGCGGTCACAGAGAGTTGGGATGAAAGGTATCATGCAGCATTGTGATGACAACTGTCATGGATCATTTTGATGACAGGGGTCATGGATTATTCTGATAACAAGGTTCATAAAGCAATTTGATGACATGGGTCATGGAGCATTGTCTTGACACGGGCATGGAGCATTGTAATGATAGGATATCTGGAGCATTGTGATGAAAAGGGGATGGAGCATTTTGATGACAGGGTCCAAGGAGCATTGTGCTGACAATGGCATGGAGCATTGTGATGAAAAGGGTACTGGAGCACTGTGAGGAAAGGAGTCATGGATCAATGTGATGACAGGGGTCATGGAGCTTTGTGATGACAACGGTCATGGAGCATTGTGATGACAGTGGTCATGGAGCTTTGTGATGACAAGCGTCATGGATCATTGGGATGACAGGGGTCATGGAGCTTTGTGATGACAAGGGTCATGGATCATTGTGATGACAAGTGTCATGGAGCATTGTAATGAAAGGTTTCATTGTGCACTGTGATGACAAGGGGGATGGAGTATTGTGATGAAACTGGTCCTGGAGCATTGTGATAACAGAAGCCGTGGAGCATTGTGATGACAGGCATCATGGAGCATTGTGAAGAAAGGGACGATGGGGAATTGTAATGACAATAGAGAAATGTGATGAAAATGGTCAGCAAGCATAGTGATTAAAGTGGTCATTGAGAATTGTGATGAAAAGCGACATAGAGCATTGTGATGACAAAGGTCAGGGAGAACTGTGATGACCAGGGTCATGTAGCATTGTGATGACACGGTCATGGAACATTGTGATGACAAGAATTCTGGAGCATTGTGATGACAAGGGCCATGGAGCATTGTGATGCCACGGTCATGGAACATTGTGATGACAAGAATTCTGGAGCATTGTGAGGAAAAAGTCATGAAGCATTTTGATTATAGGGGACATGGAACATTGTGATGACAAAGGCCATGGAGCACTGTGGTGACAGGTGTCATGGAGCATTGAGATGAAACGGGTCATGGACCATTATGATGAGAGTGGTCATGGAGAATTGTGATGACAGTGGCCACGGGGAATTTGGATGAAAGGCGTACTGGAGCATTTTGAGGAAATGTTTCATGGAGACTTGTGATGACAAGGGCAGTTGAGCATCATGATGACAGGGGTCATGGGGCATTGTGCTGAAAGCGGTCATGGAGCATTGCGATGAAAAGCGCTATGGAGCATTGTGATGACAAGGGCCATGGAACAATGTGAATACAAGGGACATGGAGCCTTGTGATGACAAGGGTCATGGATCATTGTAAAAACAGATATCTTTGGGCATTGTGATGACAGGGGCATGGAGCATTTTTATGTAAGTTGCCATGGACAATTGTGATGAAAGGGATCATGTGGATTTGTAATGACAAGGGCCATGGAGCATTGGGATGAAACAAATCTTGGAGTATTTTGATGAGAGTTGTCATGGAACATTGCGATGAAAAGCACCAAGGAATATTGTGATGACAAGGGCCATCGAGCATTGTGATGACAAGTGTCATGGAGCATTGTGATGACAGGTGTCATGGAGCATCGTGATGACAAATGCCATGGAGAATTGTGATAAGAGGTGGCATTGGGCATTGTGATGAAAGGGGTCATGGAGTACTGTGATTACAGGGGCCATGGAGCATTGTGATAACAAGTGACATGGAGAATAATGATGACAGGCGTCATAGAGCATTGTGATGACAAGTGCCATTTAGCATTTTGATGACAGGAGTCATCAGGCATTGTGTTGACAGGAGTCACGGAGCATTGTGATGACATGGGCCATGGAGCATTGTGAAGACAAGATTCGTGGAGCATTGTGATGACACGGGCATGAAGCATGGTGATGAAAACAGACCTGGAGCATTGTGATGACAAGGGCATGGAGCATTGTGATTACAGGAGACATGGAACATTGTGATGTTATTGGCAGGGATCGTTGTGATTACAGGGATCATAGAGCATTGTGATGACAACTGTCATGCAATATTTTGCTGACACAGATCATGGAGCATTTTGATGAGAGTGGCCTTGGAGCACAGTGATGAGAAACGTCATGGGTCATTACGGTGACAGTGGTCAAGGAGCATTGTGATGAAAGTGTTCATGGAGCAATGCGATTATTGGGACAATGGAACATTGGGAATACAAAGGCCATGGAGCATTGAGATAACAGAGTTCATGGGGCATTGTGATGAATGTTGTCATGGATCTCTTTGATGACAAGTGTCCTGAAACCTAGTGATGACACGGTTCATACAGCATTGAGATAACAAGGGCCAAGGCGAATTGTGATGACACGTGTCTTGGGGCATTGTGATGACATTGGTCACCTTGCATTGTGATGACAATGGTCATGTAGAATTTTGATTAAAGTTATCATGGATCACTGTGATGCCAAAGGCCAAGGAACATTTTGATGACAAATGTCATTGAGCAATGGGATGACACGGGAATGGAGTATTATGCTGACAAGTGTTCTGGAGCATTGTGATTACAGGGGCCATGGAGCATTGTGATGACAAAGGCATGGAGCATTGTGATGACAGGGGTCATTGAGCATTGTGATTACAAGACCATGAGGCATTGTGATGACAGGGGCCTTGGAGCATTGTGATGACAATGGTCATCAAGCATAGTGATGACAGGGGTCATAGAGCATTGTGATGAGAAAGACCATGGAGCATGGTGATGACAGAGGCCATGGAACATTGTGGTGACAAGGCCATGTACCACTGTGATTACAAGGGTCATGGAGCATTGTGATGACAAGAGCAGGGAACCTTGTGGTGACCAGGGTCATGGAGACTTTTGATGACAACTTTCATGGAACGTTGTGATGACAGGGTTCATGGACCATTGTGTTGAAAGGGAACATGGAGCAGTGTGATTACAGGGTCCATGGAGCATTGTGAATACATAGGCCATGGAACAATGTGATGACAGGGGTCATGGAGCATTGTGATGACAGGGTCATGGAGCATTGTGATTACAGGTGTTAAGGGGCACTGTGATGACAGGGGGCATGGAGCATTGTGATGAAAATTGTCCTGGAGCATTGTGATGACAGTGGTCACAGAGAGTTGGGATGAAAGGTATCATGCAGCATTGTGATGACAACTGTCATGGATCATTTTGATGACAGGGGTCATGGATTATTCTGATAACAAGGTTCATAAAGCAATTTGATGACATGGGTCATGGAGCATCGTCTTGACACGGGCATGGAGCATTGTAATGATAGGATATCTGGAGCATTGTGATGAAAAGGGGATGGAGCATTTTGATGACAGGGTCCAAGGAGCATTGTGCTGACAATGGCATGGAGCATTGTGATGAAAAGGGTACTGGAGCACTGTAAGGAAAGGAGTCATGGATCAATGTGATGACAGGGGTCATGGAGCTTTGTGATGACAACGGTCATGGAGCATTGTGATGACAGTGGTCATGGAGCTTTGTGATGACAAGCGTCATGGATCATTGGGATGACAGGGGTCATGGAGCTTTGTGATGACAAGGGTCATGGATCATTGTGATGACAAGTGTCATGGAGCATTGTAATGAAAGGTTTCATTGTGCACTGTGATGACAAGGGGGATGGAGTATTGTGATGAAACTGGTCCTGGAGCATTGTGATAACAGAAGCCGTGGAGCATTGTGATGACAGGCATCATGGAGCATTGTGAAGAAAGGGACGATGGGGAATTGTAATGACAATAGAGAAATGTGATGAAAATGGTCAGCAAGCATAGTGATTAAAGTGGTCATTGAGAATTGTGATGAAAAGCGACATAGAGCATTGTGATGACAAAGGTCAGGGAGAACTGTGATGACCAGGGTCATGTAGCATTGTGATGACACGGTCATGGAACATTGTGATGACAAGAATTCTGGAGCATTGTGATGACAAGGGCCATGGAGCATTGTGATGCCACGGTCATGGAACATTGTGATGACAAGAATTCTGGAGCATTGTGAGGAAAAAGTCATGAAGCATTTTGATTATAGGGGACATGGAACATTGTGATGACAAAGGCCATGGAGCACTGTGGTGACAGGTGTCATGGAGCATTGAGATGAAACGGGTCATGGACCATTATGATGACAGTGGTCATGGAGAATTGTGATGACAGTGGCCACGGGGAATTTGGATGAAAGGCGTACTGGAGCATTTTGAGGAAATGTTTCATGGAGACTTGTGATGACAAGGGCAGTTGAGCATCATGATGACAGGGGTCATGGGGCATTGTGCTGAAAGCGGTCATGGAGCATTGCGATGAAAAGCGCTATGGAGCATTGTGATGACAAGGGCCATGGAGCAATGTGAATACAAGGGACATGGAGCCTTGTGATGACAAGGGTCATGGATCATTGTAAAAACAGATATCTTTGGGCATTGTGATGACAGGGGCATGGAGCATTTTTATGTAAGTTGCCATGGACAATTGTGATGAAAGGGATCATGTGGATTTGTAATGACAAGGGCCATGGAGCATTGGGATGAAACAAATCTTGGAGTATTTTGATGAGAGTTGTCATGGAACATTGCGATGAAAAGCACCAAGGAATATTGTGATGACAAGGGCCATCGAGCATTGTGATGACAAGTGTCATGGAGCATTGTGATGACAGGTGTCATGGAGCATCGTGATGACAAATGCCATGGAGAATTGTGATAAGAGGTGGCATTGGGCATTGTGATGAAAGGGGTCATGGAGTACTGTGATTACAGGGGCCATGGAGCATTGTGATAACAAGTGACATGGAGAATAATGATGACAGGCGTCATAGAGCATTGTGATGACAAGTGCCATTTAGCATTTTGATGACAGGAGTCATCAGGCATTGTGTTGACAGGAGTCACGGAGCATTGTGATGACATGGGCCATGGAGCATTGTGAAGACAAGATTCGTGGAGCATTGTGATGACACAGGCATGAAGCATGGTGATGAAAACAGACCTGGAGCATTGTGATGACAAGGGCATGGAGCATTGTGATTACAGGAGACATGGAACATTGTGATGTTATTGGCAGGGATCGTTGTGATTACAGGGATCATAGAGCATTGTGATGACAACTGTCATGCAATATTTTGCTGACACAGATCATGGAGCATTTTGATGAGAGTGGCCTTGGAGCACAGTGATGAGAAACGTCATGGGTCATTACGGTGACAGTGGTCAAGGAGCATTGTGATGAAAGTGTTCATGGAGCAATGCGATTATTGGGACAATGGAACATTGGGAATACAAAGGCCATGGAGCATTGAGATAACAGAGTTCATGGGGCATTGTGATGAATGTTGTCATGGATCTCTTTGATGACAAGTGTCCTGAAACCTAGTGATGACACGGTTCATACAGCATTGAGATAACAAGGGCCAAGGCGAATTGTGATGACACGTGTCTTGGGGCATTGTGATGACATTGGTCACCTTGCATTGTGATGACAATGGTCATGTAGAATTTTGATTAAAGTTATCATGGATCACTGTGATGCCAAAGGCCAAGGAACATTTTGATGACAAATGTCATTGAGCAATGGGATGACACGGGAATGGAGTATTATGCTGACAAGTGTTCTGGAGCATTGTGATTACAGGGGCCATGGAGCATTGTGATGACAAAGGCATGGAGCATTGTGATGACAGGGGTCATTGAGCATTGTGATTACAAGACCATGAGGCATTGTGATGACAGGGGCCTTGGAGCATTGTGATGACAATGGTCATCAAGCATAGTGATGACAGGGGTCATAGAGCATTGTGATGAGAAAGACCATGGAGCATGGTGATGACAGAGGCCATGGAACATTGTGGTGACAAGGCCATGTACCACTGTGATTACAAGGGTCATGGAGCATTGTGATGACAAGAGCAGGGAACCTTGTGGTGACCAGGGTCATGGAGACTTTTGATGACAACTTTCATGGAACGTTGTGATGACAGGGTTCATGGACCATTGTGTTGAAAGGGAACATGGAGCAGTGTGATTACAGGGTCCATGGAGCATTGTGAATACATAGGCCATGGAACAATGTGATGACAGGGGTCATGGAGCATTGTGATGACAGGGTCATGGAGCATTGTGATTACAGGTGTTAAGGGGCACTGTGATGACAGGGGGCATGGAGCATTGTGATGAAAATTGTCCTGGAGCATTGTGATGACAGCGGTCACAGAGAGTTGGGATGAAAGGTATCATGCAGCATTGTGATGACAACTGTCATGGATCATTTTGATGACAGGGGTCATGGATTATTCTGATAACAAGGTTCATAAAGCAATTTGATGACATGGGTCATGGAGCATTGTCTTGACACGGGCATGGAGCATTGTAATGATAGGATATCTGGAGCATTGTGATGAAAAGGGGATGGAGCATTTTGATGACAGGGTCCAAGGAGCATTGTGCTGACAATGGCATGGAGCATTGTGATGAAAAGGGTACTGGAGCACTGTAAGGAAAGGAGTCATGGATCAATGTGATGACAGGGGTCATGGAGCTTTGTGATGACAACGGTCATGGAGCATTGTGATGACAGTGGTCATGGAGCTTTGTGATGACAAGCGTCATGGATCATTGGGATGACAGGGGTCATGGAGCTTTGTGATGACAAGGGTCATGGATCATTGTGATGACAAGTGTCATGGAGCATTGTAATGAAAGGTTTCATTGTGCACTGTGATGACAAGGGGGATGGAGTATTGTGATGAAACTGGTCCTGGAGCATTGTGATAACAGAAGCCGTGGAGCATTGTGATGACAGGCATCATGGAGCATTGTGAAGAAAGGGACGATGGGGAATTGTAATGACAATAGAGAAATGTGATGAAAATGGTCAGCAAGCATAGTGATTAAAGTGGTCATTGAGAATTGTGATGAAAAGCGACATAGAGCATTGTGATGACAAAGGTCAGGGAGAACTGTGATGACCAGGGTCATGTAGCATTGTGATGACACGGTCATGGAACATTGTGATGACAAGAATTCTGGAGCATTGTGATGACAAGGGCCATGGAGCATTGTGATGCCACGGTCATGGAACATTGTGATGACAAGAATTCTGGAGCATTGTGAGGAAAAAGTCATGAAGCATTTTGATTATAGGGGACATGGAACATTGTGATGACAAAGGCCATGGAGCACTGTGGTGACAGGTGTCATGGAGCATTGAGATGAAACGGGTCATGGACCATTATGATGACAGTGGTCATGGAGAATTGTGATGACAGTGGCCACGGGGAATTTGGATGAAAGGCGTACTGGAGCATTTTGAGGAAATGTTTCATGGAGACTTGTGATGACAAGGGCAGTTGAGCATCATGATGACAGGGGTCATGGGGCATTGTGCTGAAAGCGGTCATGGAGCATTGCGATGAAAAGCGCTATGGAGCATTGTGATGACAAGGGCCATGGAGCAATGTGAATACAAGGGACATGGAGCCTTGTGATGACAAGGGTCATGGATCATTGTAAAAACAGATATCTTTGGGCATTGTGATGACAGGGGCATGGAGCATTTTTATGTAAGTTGCCATGGACAATTGTGATGAAAGGGATCATGTGGATTTGTAATGACAAGGGCCATGGAGCATTGGGATGAAACAAATCTTGGAGTATTTTGATGAGAGTTGTCATGGAACATTGCGATGAAAAGCACCAAGGAATATTGTGATGACAAGGGCCATCGAGCATTGTGATGACAAGTGTCATGGAGCATTGTGATGACAGGTGTCATGGAGCATCGTGATGACAAATGCCATGGAGAATTGTGATAAGAGGTGGCATTGGGCATTGTGATGAAAGGGGTCATGGAGTACTGTGATTACAGGGGCCATGGAGCATTGTGATAACAAGTGACATGGAGAATAATGATGACAGGCGTCATAGAGCATTGTGATGACAAGTGCCATTTAGCATTTTGATGACAGGAGTCATCAGGCATTGTGTTGACAGGAGTCACGGAGCATTGTGATGACATGGGCCATGGAGCATTGTGAAGACAAGATTCGTGGAGCATTGTGATGACACGGGCATGAAGCATGGTGATGAAAACAGACCTGGAGCATTGTGATGACAAGGGCATGGAGCATTGTGATTACAGGAGACATGGAACATTGTGATGTTATTGGCAGGGATCGTTGTGATTACAGGGATCATAGAGCATTGTGATGACAACTGTCATGCAATATTTTGCTGACACAGATCATGGAGCATTTTGATGAGAGTGGCCTTGGAGCACAGTGATGAGAAACGTCATGGGTCATTACGGTGACAGTGGTCAAGGAGCATTGTGATGAAAGTGTTCATGGAGCAATGCGATTATTGGGACAATGGAACATTGGGAATACAAAGGCCATGGAGCATTGAGATAACAGAGTTCATGGGGCATTGTGATGAATGTTGTCATGGATCTCTTTGATGACAAGTGTCCTGAAACCTAGTGATGACACGGTTCATACAGCATTGAGATAACAAGGGCCAAGGCGAATTGTGATGACACGTGTCTTGGGGCATTGTGATGACATTGGTCACCTTGCATTGTGATGACAATGGTCATGTAGAATTTTGATTAAAGTTATCATGGATCACTGTGATGCCAAAGGCCAAGGAACATTTTGATGACAAATGTCATTGAGCAATGGGATGACACGGGAATGGAGTATTATGCTGACAAGTGTTCTGGAGCATTGTGATTACAGGGGCCATGGAGCATTGTGATGACAAAGGCATGGAGCATTGTGATGACAGGGGTCATTGAGCATTGTGATTACAAGACCATGAGGCATTGTGATGACAGGGGCCTTGGAGCATTGTGATGACAATGGTCATCAAGCATAGTGATGACAGGGGTCATAGAGCATTGTGATGAGAAAGACCATGGAGCATGGTGATGACAGAGGCCATGGAACATTGTGGTGACAAGGCCATGTACCACTGTGATTACAAGGGTCATGGAGCATTGTGATGACAAGAGCAGGGAACCTTGTGGTGACCAGGGTCATGGAGACTTTTGATGACAACTTTCATGGAACGTTGTGATGACAGGGTTCATGGACCATTGTGTTGAAAGGGAACATGGAGCAGTGTGATTACAGGGTCCATGGAGCATTGTGAATACATAGGCCATGGAACAATGTGATGACAGGGGTCATGGAGCATTGTGATGACAGGGTCATGGAGCATTGTGATTACAGGTGTTAAGGGGCACTGTGATGACAGGGGGCATGGAGCATTGTGATGAAAATTGTCCTGGAGCATTGTGATGACAGCGGTCACAGAGAGTTGGGATGAAAGGTATCATGCAGCATTGTGATGACAACTGTCATGGATCATTTTGATGACAGGGGTCATGGATTATTCTGATAACAAGGTTCATAAAGCAATTTGATGACATGGGTCATGGAGCATTGTGTTGACACGGGCATGGAGCATTGTAATGATAGGATATCTGGAGCATTGTGATGAAAAGGGGATGGAGCATTTTGATGACAGGGTCCAAGGAGCATTGTGCTGACAATGGCATGGAGCATTGTGATGAAAAGGGTACTGGAGCACTGTAAGGAAAGGAGTCATGGATCAATGTGATGACAGGGGTCATGGAGCTTTGTGATGACAACGGTCATGGAGCATTGTGATGACAGTGGTCATGGAGCTTTGTGATGACAAGCGTCATGGATCATTGGGATGACAGGGGTCATGGAGCTTTGTGATGACAAGGGTCATGGATCATTGTGATGACAAGTGTCATGGAGCATTGTAATGAAAGGTTTCATTGTGCACTGTGATGACAAGGGGGATGGAGTATTGTGATGAAACTGGTCCTGGAGCATTGTGATAACAGAAGCCGTGGAGCATTGTGATGACAGGCATCATGGAGCATTGTGAAGAAAGGGACGATGGGGAATTGTAATGACAATAGAGAAATGTGATGAAAATGGTCAGCAAGCATAGTGATTAAAGTGGTCATTGAGAATTGTGATGAAAAGCGACATAGAGCATTGTGATGACAAAGGTCAGGGAGAACTGTGATGACCAGGGTCATGTAGCATTGTGATGACACGGTCATGGAACATTGTGATGACAAGAATTCTGGAGCATTGTGATGACAAGGGCCATGGAGCATTGTGATGCCACGGTCATGGAACATTGTGATGACAAGAATTCTGGAGCATTGTGAGGAAAAAGTCATGAAGCATTTTGATTATAGGGGACATGGAACATTGTGATGACAAAGGCCATGGAGCACTGTGGTGACAGGTGTCATGGAGCATTGAGATGAAACGGGTCATGGACCATTATGATGACAGTGGTCATGGAGAATTGTGATGACAGTGGCCACGGGGAATTTGGATGAAAGGCGTACTGGAGCATTTTGAGGAAATGTTTCATGGAGACTTGTGATGACAAGGGCAGTTGAGCATCATGATGACAGGGGTCATGGGGCATTGTGCTGAAAGCGGTCATGGAGCATTGCGATGAAAAGCGCTATGGAGCATTGTGATGACAAGGGCCATGGAGCAATGTGAATACAAGGGACATGGAGCCTTGTGATGACAAGGGTCATGGATCATTGTAAAAACAGATATCTTTGGGCATTGTGATGACAGGGGCATGGAGCATTTTTATGTAAGTTGCCATGGACAATTGTGATGAAAGGGATCATGTGGATTTGTAATGACAAGGGCCATGGAGCATTGGGATGAAACAAATCTTGGAGTATTTTGATGAGAGTTGTCATGGAACATTGCGATGAAAAGCACCAAGGAATATTGTGATGACAAGGGCCATCGAGCATTGTGATGACAAGTGTCATGGAGCATTGTGATGACAGGTGTCATGGAGCATCGTGATGACAAATGCCATGGAGAATTGTGATAAGAGGTGGCATTGGGCATTGTGATGAAAGGGGTCATGGAGTACTGTGATTACAGGGGCCATGGAGCATTGTGATAACAAGTGACATGGAGAATAATGATGACAGGCGTCATAGAGCATTGTGATGACAAGTGCCATTTAGCATTTTGATGACAGGAGTCATCAGGCATTGTGTTGACAGGAGTCACGGAGCATTGTGATGACATGGGCCATGGAGCATTGTGAAGACAAGATTCGTGGAGCATTGTGATGACACGGGCATGAAGCATGGTGATGAAAACAGACCTGGAGCATTGTGATGACAAGGGCATGGAGCATTGTGATTACAGGAGACATGGAACATTGTGATGTTATTGGCAGGGATCGTTGTGATTACAGGGATCATAGAGCATTGTGATGACAACTGTCATGCAATATTTTGCTGACACAGATCATGGAGCATTTTGATGAGAGTGGCCTTGGAGCACAGTGATGAGAAACGTCATGGGTCATTACGGTGACAGTGGTCAAGGAGCATTGTAATGAAAGTGTTCATGGAGCAATGCGATTATCGGGACAATGGAACATTGGGAATACAAAGGCCATGGAGCATTGAGATAACAGAGTTCATGGGGCATTGTGATGAATGTTGTCATGGATCTCTTTGATGACAAGTGTCCTGAAACCTAGTGATGACACGGTTCATACAGCATTGAGATAACAAGGGCCAAGGCGAATTGTGATGACACGTGTCTTGGGGCATTGTGATGACATTGGTCACCTTGCATTGTGATGACAATGGTCATGTAGAATTTTGATTAAAGTTATCATGGATCACTGTGATGCCAAAGGCCAAGGAACATTTTGATGACAAATGTCATTGAGCAATGGGATGACACGGGAATGGAGTATTTTGCTGACAAGTGTTCTGGAGCATTGTGATTACAGGGGCCATGGAGCATTGTGATGACAAAGGCATGGAGCATTGTGATGACAAGGGTCATTGAGCATTGTGATTACAAGACCATGAGGCATTGTGATGACAGGGGCCTTGGAGCATTGTGATGACAATGGTCATCAAGCATAGTGATGACAGGGGTCATAGAGCATTGTGATGAGAAAGACCATGGAGCATGGTGATGACAGAGGCCATGGAACATTGTGGTGACAAGGCCATGTACCACTGTGATTACAAGGGTCATGGAGCATTGTGATAACAAGAGCAGGGAACCTTGTGGTGACCAGGGTCATGGAGACTTTTGATGACAACTTTCATGGAGCGTTGTGATGACAGGGTTCATGGACCATTGTGTTGAAAGGGAACATGGAGCAGTGTGATTACAGGGTCCATGGAGCATTGTGAATATATAGGCCATGGAACAATGTGATGACAGGGGTCATGTAGCATTGTGATGACAGGGTCATGGAGCATTGTGATTACAGGTGTTAAGGGGCACTGTGATGACAGGGGGCATGGAGCATTGTGATGAAAATTGTCCTGGAGCATTGTGATGACAGCGGTCACAGAGAGTTGGGATGAAAGGTATCATGCAGCATTGTGATGACAACTGTCATGGATCATTTTGATGACAGGGGTCATGGATTATTCTGATAACAAGGTTCATAAAGCAATTTGATGACATGGGTCATGGAGCATTGTCTTGACACGGGCATGGAGCATTGTAATGATAGGATATCTGGAGCATTGTGATGAAAAGGGGATGGAGCATTTTGATGACAGGGTCCAAGGAGCATTGTGCTGACAATGGCATGGAGCATTGTGATGAAAAGGGTACTGGAGCACTGTGAGGAAAGGAGTCATGGATCAATGTGATGACAGGGGTCATGGAGCTTTGTGATGACCAGGGTCATGGAGCATTGTGATGACAGTGGTCATGGAGCTTTGTGATGACAAGCGTCATGGATCATTGGGATGACAGGGGTCATGGAGCTTTGTGATGACAAGCATCATGGATCATTGTTATGACATGGGTCATGGAGCTTTGTGATGACAAGGTTCATGGAGCATTGTGATGACACGGTCAAGGAACATTGCGATGACAAGAATTCTGGAGCATTGTGATGAAAGGGCATGGAGCATTGTGATTAAAGGTGACAAGGAGCATTGTGATGATATGGGCAGAGAACTTTGTGATGACAGGGGTCATGGAGCATTGTGATGAAAAGTGCCATCGAATATTGTGCTGACAGGGATCATGGAGCATTTTGGTAAGAGAGGCCTTGGAGATTTGTGAAGGCAGGCGTCATGGGGCATTGTGATGACAGCGGTCTTGGAGCATTGTGATGAAAGGGGTCATGGAGCACTGTGATTACAGGAGCCATGGAGCATTGTGAATACAAAGACTATGGAGCATTGAGATGACAGGGTTCATGGAGCATTGTGATGAAAGTGATCATGGATCATTGTGATGACAAGTGTCCTGGAACCCTGTGATGACACGGTTCATGGAGCATTGTGATGACAAGGACCATGGCGAATTGTGATGACATCTGTCATGGGGCATTGTGATGACAGTGGTCATCTAGAATTGTGATGAAAGTTATCATGGAGCACTGTGATGACAGGGGCCATGGAACATTGTGATGACAAAGGCCAAGGAGCATTGTGATGACAACTGTCATGGGGCATTTTGATGACATTGGCATGGAGCATTATGATGACAAGAGTTCTGGAGCATTTTGATGACAAGGGCATGGAGAATTGTGATGACAGGGGCCATGGAACATTGTGATGACAAAGGCCATGGAGCATTGTGATGACAAGTGTCATGGGGCATTTTGATGACATTGGCATGGAGCATTATGATGACAAGTGTTCTGGAGCATTTTGATGACAAGGGCATGGAGCATTGTGATGACAGGGCCCATGGAGCATTGCGATGAAAAGGGCAGGGAACACTGTGATGACTGGGTTCATGGAGCATTGTGATCAAAGAGATCATGGAGCAATATGATAACAGGGGCCATGGAGCATTGTGATGACAGGTGTATTGGAGCATTGTGATGAAAGTAGTCATGGATCATTGTGATGACATGTGTCCTGGAACACTGTGATGACACAGTTCATCGAGTATTGTGATGACAAGGGTCATAGCGAATTGTGATGACAGGTGTCATGGGGCATTGTGATGACATTGATCACCTAGGAATTGTTATGAAATGTATCATGGAGCACTGTGATGACTGGGGGCATGAAGCATTGTTATGAAAATTGTCCCGGATTATGTGATGACAGCAGTCATGGAGAATTGTGATGACAGGGATTATGCAGCATTGTGTTGACAAGGGTATGGACTATTGTGATGACAATGGTCATGGAGCAATGTGATGAAAGTTTTCATGGAACATCGTGATGAAAAGTGCCTGGGAGCATTGTGACGATAAAGGCCATGGAGCATTGTGATGACAAGTGTCATGGAGCATTGTAATGAAAGGTTTCATTGTGCACTGTGATGACAAGGGGGATGGAGTATTGTGATGAAACTGGTCCTGGAGCATTGTGATAACAGAAGCCGTGGAGCATTGTGATGACAGGCATCATGGAGCATTGCGAAGAAAGGGACGATGGGGAATTGTAATGACAATAGAGAAATGTGATGAAAATGGTCAGCGAGCATAGTGATTAAAGTGGTCATTGAGAATTGTGATGAAAAGCGACATAGAGCATTGTGATGACAAAGGTCAGGGAGAACTGTGATGACCAGGGTCACGTAGCATTGTGATGACACGGTCATGGAACATTGTGATGACAAGAATTCTGGAGCATTGTGATGACAAGGGCCATGGAGCATTGTGATGCCACGGTCATGGAACATTGTGATGACAAGAATTCTGGAGCATTGTGAGGAAAAAGGCATGGAGCATTTTGATTATAGGGGACATGGAACATTGTGATGACAAAGGCCATGGAGCACTGTGGTGACGGGTGTCATGGAGCATTGAGATGAAACGGGTCATGGACCATTATGGTGACAGTGGTCATGGAGAATTGTGATGACAGTGGCCACGGGGAATTTGGATGAAAGGCGTACTGGAGCATTTTGAGGAAATGTTTCATGGAGACTTGTGATGACAAGGGCAGTTGAGCATCATGATGACAGGGGTCATGGGGCATTGTGCTGAAAGCGGTCATGGAGCATTGCGATGAAAAGCGCTATGGAGCATTGTGATGACAAGGGCCATGGAGCAATGTGAATACAAGGGACATGGAGCCTTGTGATGAAAAGGGTCATGGATCATTGTAAAAACAGATATCTTTCGGCATTGTGATGACAGGGGCATGGAGCATTTTTATGTAAGTTGCCATGGACAATTGTGATGAAAGGGATCATGTGGATTTGTAATGACAAGGGCCATGGAGCATTGGGATGAAACAAATCTTGGAGTATTTTGTTGAGAGTTGTCATGGAACATTGAGATGAAAAGCACCAAGGAACATTGTGATGACAAGGGCCATCGAGCATTGTGATGACAAGTGTCATGGAGCATTGTGATGACAGGTGTCATGGAGCATCGTGATGACAAATGCCATGGAGAATTGTGATAAGAGGTGGCATTGGGCATTGTGATGAAAGGGGTCATAGAGTACTGTGATTACAGGGGCCATGGAGCATTGTGATAACAAGTGACATGGAGAATAGTGATGACAGGCGTCATAGAGCATTGTGATGACAAGTGCCATTTAGCATTTTGATGACAGGAGTCATCAGGCATTGTGTTGACAGGAGTCACGGAGCATTGTGATGACATGGGCCATGGAGCATTGTGAAGACAAGATTCATGGAGCATTGTGATGACACGGGCATGAAGCATGGTGATGAAAACAGACCTGGAGCATTGTGATGACAAGGGCATGGAGCATTCAGATTACAGGAGACATGGAACATTGTGATGTTATTGGCAGGGATCATTGTGATTACAGGGATCATAGAGCATTGTGATGACAACTGTCATGCAATATTGGGCTGACACAGATCATGGAACATTTTGATGAGAGTGGCCTTGGAGCACAGTGATGAGAAACGTCATGGGTAATTACGGTGACAGTGGTCAAGGAGCATTGTGATGAAAGTGTTCATGGAGCAATGTGAGTATCGGGACAATGGAACATTGGGAATACAAAGGCCATGGAGCATTGAGATAACAGAGTTCATGGGGCATTGTGATGAATGTTGTCATGGATCTCTTTGATGACAAGTGTCCTGAAACCTAGTGATGACACGGTTCATACAGCATTGAGATAACAAGGGCCAAGGCGAATTGTGATGACACGTGTCTTGGGGCATTGTGATGACATTGGTCACCTTGCATTGTGATGACAATGGTCATGTAGAATTTTGATTAAAGTTATCATGGATCACTGTGATGCCAAAGGCCAAGGAACATTTTGATGACAAATGTCATTGAGCAATGGGATGACACGGGAATGGAGTATTATGCTGACAAGTGTTCTGGAGCATTGTGATTACAGGGGCCATGGAGCATTGTGATGACAAAGGCATGGAGCATTGTGATGACAGGGGTCATTGAGCATTGTGATTACAAGACCATGAGGCATTGTGATGACAGGGGCCTTGGAGCATTGTGATGACAATGGTCATCAAGCATAGTGATGACAGGGGTCATAGAGCATTGTGATGAGAAAGACCATGGAGCATGGTGATGACAGAGGCCATGGAACATTGTGGTGACAAGGCCATGTACCACTGTGATTACAAGGGTCATGGAGCATTGTGATGACAAGAGCAGGGAACCTTGTGGTGACCAGGGTCATGGAGACTTTTGATGACAACTTTCATGGAACGTTGTGATGACAGGGTTCATGGACCATTGTGTTGAAAGGGAACATGGAGCAGTGTGATTACAGGGTCCATGGAGCATTGTGAATACATAGGCCATGGAACAATGTGATGACAGGGGTCATGTAGCATTGTGATGACAGGGTCATGGAGCATTGTGATTACAGGTGTTAAGGGGCACTGTGATGACAGGGGGCATGGAGCATTGTGATGAAAATTGTCCTGGAGCATTGTGATGACAGCGGTCACAGAGAGTTGGGATGAAAGGTATCATGCAGCATTGTGATGACAACTGTCATGGATCATTTTGATGACAGGGGTCATGGATTATTCTGATAACAAGGTTCATAAAGCAATTTGATGACATGGGTCATGGAGCATTGTCTTGACACGGGCATGGAGCATTGTAATGATAGGATATCTGGAGCATTGTGATGAAAAGGGGATGGAGCATTTTGATGACAGGGTCCAAGGAGCATTGTGCTGACAATGGCATGGAGCATTGTGATGAAAAGGGTACTGGAGCACTGTAAGGAAAGGAGTCATGGATCAATGTGATGACAGGGGTCATGGAGCTTTGTGATGACAACGGTCATGGAGCATTGTGATGACAGTGGTCATGGAGCTTTGTGATGACAAGCGTCATGGATCATTGGGATGACAGGGGTCATGGAGCTTTGTGATGACAAGGGTCATGGATCATTGTGATGACAAGTGTCATGGAGCATTGTAATGAAAGGTTTCATTGTGCACTGTGATGACAAGGGGGATGGAGTATTGTGATGAAACTGGTCCTGGAGCATTGTGATAACAGAAGCCGTGGAGCATTGTGATGACAGGCATCATGGAGCATTGTGAAGAAAGGGACGATGGGGAATTGTAATGACAATAGAGAAATGTGATGAAAATGGTCAGCAAGCATAGTGATTAAAGTGGTCATTGAGAATTGTGATGAAAAGCGACATAGAGCATTGTGATGACAAAGGTCAGGGAGAACTGTGATGACCAGGGTCATGTAGCATTGTGATGACACGGTCATGGAACATTGTGATGACAAGAATTCTGGAGCATTGTGATGACAAGGGCCATGGAGCATTGTGATGCCACGGTCATGGAACATTGTGATGACAAGAATTCTGGAGCATTGTGAGGAAAAAGTCATGAAGCATTTTGATTATAGGGGACATGGAACATTGTGATGACAAAGGCCATGGAGCACTGTGGTGACAGGTGTCATGGAGCATTGAGATGAAACGGGTCATGGACCATTATGATGACAGTGGTCATGGAGAATTGTGATGACAGTGGCCACGGGGAATTTGGATGAAAGGCGTACTGGAGCATTTTGAGGAAATGTTTCATGGAGACTTGTGATGACAAGGGCAGTTGAGCATCATGATGACAGGGGTCATGGGGCATTGTGCTGAAAGCGGTCATGGAGCATTGCGATGAAAAGCGCTATGGAGCATTGTGATGACAAGGGCCATGGAGCAATGTGAATACAAGGGACATGGAGCCTTGTGATGACAAGGGTCATGGATCATTGTAAAAACAGATATCTTTGGGCATTGTGATGACAGGGGCATGGAGCATTTTTATGTAAGTTGCCATGGACAATTGTGATGAAAGGGATCATGTGGATTTGTAATGACAAGGGCCATGGAGCATTGGGATGAAACAAATCTTGGAGTATTTTGATGAGAGTTGTCATGGAACATTGCGATGAAAAGCACCAAGGAATATTGTGATGACAAGGGCCATCGAGCATTGTGATGACAAGTGTCATGGAGCATTGTGATGACAGGTGTCATGGAGCATCGTGATGACAAATGCCATGGAGAATTGTGATAAGAGGTGGCATTGGGCATTGTGATGAAAGGGGTCATGGAGTACTGTGATTACAGGGGCCATGGAGCATTGTGATAACAAGTGACATGGAGAATAATGATGACAGGCGTCATAGAGCATTGTGATGACAAGTGCCATTTAGCATTTTGATGACAGGAGTCATCAGGCATTGTGTTGACAGGAGTCACGGAGCATTGTGATGACATGGGCCATGGAGCATTGTGAAGACAAGATTCGTGGAGCATTGTGATGACACGGGCATGAAGCATGGTGATGAAAACAGACCTGGAGCATTGTGATGACAAGGGCATGGAGCATTGTGATTACAGGAGACATGGAACATTGTGATGTTATTGGCAGGGATCGTTGTGATTACAGGGATCATAGAGCATTGTGATGACAACTGTCATGCAATATTTTGCTGACACAGATCATGGAGCATTTTGATGAGAGTGGCCTTGGAGCACAGTGATGAGAAACGTCATGGGTCATTACGGTGACAGTGGTCAAGGAGCATTGTGATGAAAGTGTTCATGGAGCAATGCGATTATTGGGACAATGGAACATTGGGAATACAAAGGCCATGGAGCATTGAGATAACAGAGTTCATGGGGCATTGTGATGAATGTTGTCATGGATCTCTTTGATGACAAGTGTCCTGAAACCTAGTGATGACACGGTTCATACAGCATTGAGATAACAAGGGCCAAGGCGAATTGTGATGACACGTGTCTTGGGGCATTGTGATGACATTGGTCACCTTGCATTGTGATGACAATGGTCATGTAGAATTTTGATTAAAGTTATCATGGATCACTGTGATGCCAAAGGCCAAGGAACATTTTGATGACAAATGTCATTGAGCAATGGGATGACACGGGAATGGAGTATTATGCTGACAAGTGTTCTGGAGCATTGTGATTACAGGGGCCATGGAGCATTGTGATGACAAAGGCATGGAGCATTGTGATGACAGGGGTCATTGAGCATTGTGATTACAAGACCATGAGGCATTGTGATGACAGGGGCCTTGGAGCATTGTGATGACAATGGTCATCAAGCATAGTGATGACAGGGGTCATAGAGCATTGTGATGAGAAAGACCATGGAGCATGGTGATGACAGAGGCCATGGAACATTGTGGTGACAAGGCCATGTACCACTGTGATTACAAGGGTCATGGAGCATTGTGATGACAAGAGCAGGGAACCTTGTGGTGACCAGGGTCATGGAGACTTTTGATGACAACTTTCATGGAACGTTGTGATGACAGGGTTCATGGACCATTGTGTTGAAAGGGAACATGGAGCAGTGTGATTACAGGGTCCATGGAGCATTGTGAATACATAGGCCATGGAACAATGTGATGACAGGGGTCATGGAGCATTGTGATGACAGGGTCATGGAGCATTGTGATTACAGGTGTTAAGGGGCACTGTGATGACAGGGGGCATGGAGCATTGTGATGAAAATTGTCCTGGAGCATTGTGATGACAGCGGTCACAGAGAGTTGGGATGAAAGGTATCATGCAGCATTGTGATGACAACTGTCATGGATCATTTTGATGACAGGGGTCATGGATTATTCTGATAACAAGGTTCATAAAGCAATTTGATGACATGGGTCATGGAGCATTGTCTTGACACGGGCATGGAGCATTGTAATGATAGGATATCTGGAGCATTGTGATGAAAAGGGGATGGAGCATTTTGATGACAGGGTCCAAGGAGCATTGTGCTGACAATGGCATGGAGCATTGTGATGAAAAGGGTACTGGAGCACTGTAAGGAAAGGAGTCATGGATCAATGTGATGACAGGGGTCATGGAGCTTTGTGATGACAACGGTCATGGAGCATTGTGATGACAGTGGTCATGGAGCTTTGTGATGACAAGCGTCATGGATCATTGGGATGACAGGGGTCATGGAGCTTTGTGATGACAAGGGTCATGGATCATTGTGATGACAAGTGTCATGGAGCATTGTAATGAAAGGTTTCATTGTGCACTGTGATGACAAGGGGGATGGAGTATTGTGATGAAACTGGTCCTGGAGCATTGTGATAACAGAAGCCGTGGAGCATTGTGATGACAGGCATCATGGAGCATTGTGAAGAAAGGGACGATGGGGAATTGTAATGACAATAGAGAAATGTGATGAAAATGGTCAGCAAGCATAGTGATTAAAGTGGTCATTGAGAATTGTGATGAAAAGCGACATAGAGCATTGTGATGACAAAGGTCAGGGAGAACTGTGATGACCAGGGTCATGTAGCATTGTGATGACACGGTCATGGAACATTGTGATGACAAGAATTCTGGAGCATTGTGATGACAAGGGCCATGGAGCATTGTGATGCCACGGTCATGGAACATTGTGATGACAAGAATTCTGGAGCATTGTGAGGAAAAAGTCATGAAGCATTTTGATTATAGGGGACATGGAACATTGTGATGACAAAGGCCATGG
Organism: Balaenoptera physalus; assembly: GCF_965194825.1. Classification (NCBI taxonomy): domain Eukaryota; kingdom Metazoa; phylum Chordata; class Mammalia; order Artiodactyla; family Balaenopteridae; genus Balaenoptera; species Balaenoptera physalus. The sequence continues at coordinate 33,135 of NW_028124822.1, read as the reverse complement.
AGCACTGTGGTGACAGGTGTCATGGAGCATTGAGATGAAACGGGTCATGGACCATTATGATGACAGTGGTCATGGAGAATTGTGATGACAGTGGCCACGGGGAATTTGGATGAAAGGCGTACTGGAGCATTTTGAGGAAATGTTTCATGGAGACTTGTGATGACAAGGGCAGTTGAGCATCATGATGACAGGGGTCATGGGGCATTGTGCTGAAAGCGGTCATGGAGCATTGCGATGAAAAGCGCTATGGAGCATTGTGATGACAAGGGCCATGGAGCAATGTGAATACAAGGGACATGGAGCCTTGTGATGACAAGGGTCATGGATCATTGTAAAAACAGATATCTTTGGGCATTGTGATGACAGGGGCATGGAGCATTTTTATGTAAGTTGCCATGGACAATTGTGATGAAAGGGATCATGTGGATTTGTAATGACAAGGGCCATGGAGCATTGGGATGAAACAAATCTTGGAGTATTTTGATGAGAGTTGTCATGGAACATTGCGATGAAAAGCACCAAGGAATATTGTGATGACAAGGGCCATCGAGCATTGTGATGACAAGTGTCATGGAGCATTGTGATGACAGGTGTCATGGAGCATCGTGATGACAAATGCCATGGAGAATTGTGATAAGAGGTGGCATTGGGCATTGTGATGAAAGGGGTCATGGAGTACTGTGATTACAGGGGCCATGGAGCATTGTGATAACAAGTGACATGGAGAATAATGATGACAGGCGTCATAGAGCATTGTGATGACAAGTGCCATTTAGCATTTTGATGACAGGAGTCATCAGGCATTGTGTTGACAGGAGTCACGGAGCATTGTGATGACATGGGCCATGGAGCATTGTGAAGACAAGATTCGTGGAGCATTGTGATGACACGGGCATGAAGCATGGTGATGAAAACAGACCTGGAGCATTGTGATGACAAGGGCATGGAGCATTGTGATTACAGGAGACATGGAACATTGTGATGTTATTGGCAGGGATCGTTGTGATTACAGGGATCATAGAGCATTGTGATGACAACTGTCATGCAATATTTTGCTGACACAGATCATGGAGCATTTTGATGAGAGTGGCCTTGGAGCACAGTGATGAGAAACGTCATGGGTCATTACGGTGACAGTGGTCAAGGAGCATTGTAATGAAAGTGTTCATGGAGCAATGCGATTATCGGGACAATGGAACATTGGGAATACAAAGGCCATGGAGCATTGAGATAACAGAGTTCATGGGGCATTGTGATGAATGTTGTCATGGATCTCTTTGATGACAAGTGTCCTGAAACCTAGTGATGACACGGTTCATACAGCATTGAGATAACAAGGGCCAAGGCGAATTGTGATGACACGTGTCTTGGGGCATTGTGATGACATTGGTCACCTTGCATTGTGATGACAATGGTCATGTAGAATTTTGATTAAAGTTATCATGGATCACTGTGATGCCAAAGGCCAAGGAACATTTTGATGACAAATGTCATTGAGCAATGGGATGACACGGGAATGGAGTATTTTGCTGACAAGTGTTCTGGAGCATTGTGATTACAGGGGCCATGGAGCATTGTGATGACAAAGGCATGGAGCATTGTGATGACAAGGGTCATTGAGCATTGTGATTACAAGACCATGAGGCATTGTGATGACAGGGGCCTTGGAGCATTGTGATGACAATGGTCATCAAGCATAGTGATGACAGGGGTCATAGAGCATTGTGATGAGAAAGACCATGGAGCATGGTGATGACAGAGGCCATGGAACATTGTGGTGACAAGGCCATGTACCACTGTGATTACAAGGGTCATGGAGCATTGTGATAACAAGAGCAGGGAACCTTGTGGTGACCAGGGTCATGGAGACTTTTGATGACAACTTTCATGGAGCGTTGTGATGACAGGGTTCATGGACCATTGTGTTGAAAGGGAACATGGAGCAGTGTGATTACAGGGTCCATGGAGCATTGTGAATATATAGGCCATGGAACAATGTGATGACAGGGGTCATGTAGCATTGTGATGACAGGGTCATGGAGCATTGTGATTACAGGTGTTAAGGGGCACTGTGATGACAGGGGGCATGGAGCATTGTGATGAAAATTGTCCTGGAGCATTGTGATGACAGCGGTCACAGAGAGTTGGGATGAAAGGTATCATGCAGCATTGTGATGACAACTGTCATGGATCATTTTGATGACAGGGGTCATGGATTATTCTGATAACAAGGTTCATAAAGCAATTTGATGACATGGGTCATGGAGCATTGTCTTGACACGGGCATGGAGCATTGTAATGATAGGATATCTGGAGCATTGTGATGAAAAGGGGATGGAGCATTTTGATGACAGGGTCCAAGGAGCATTGTGCTGACAATGGCATGGAGCATTGTGATGAAAAGGGTACTGGAGCACTGTGAGGAAAGGAGTCATGGATCAATGTGATGACAGGGGTCATGGAGCTTTGTGATGACCAGGGTCATGGAGCATTGTGATGACAGTGGTCATGGAGCTTTGTGATGACAAGCGTCATGGATCATTGGGATGACAGGGGTCATGGAGCTTTGTGATGACAAGCATCATGGATCATTGTTATGACATGGGTCATGGAGCTTTGTGATGACAAGGTTCATGGAGCATTGTGATGACACGGTCAAGGAACATTGCGATGACAAGAATTCTGGAGCATTGTGATGAAAGGGCATGGAGCATTGTGATTAAAGGTGACAAGGAGCATTGTGATGATATGGGCAGAGAACTTTGTGATGACAGGGGTCATGGAGCATTGTGATGAAAAGTGCCATCGAATATTGTGCTGACAGGGATCATGGAGCATTTTGGTAAGAGAGGCCTTGGAGATTTGTGAAGGCAGGCGTCATGGGGCATTGTGATGACAGCGGTCTTGGAGCATTGTGATGAAAGGGGTCATGGAGCACTGTGATTACAGGAGCCATGGAGCATTGTGAATACAAAGACTATGGAGCATTGAGATGACAGGGTTCATGGAGCATTGTGATGAAAGTGATCATGGATCATTGTGATGACAAGTGTCCTGGAACCCTGTGATGACACGGTTCATGGAGCATTGTGATGACAAGGACCATGGCGAATTGTGATGACATCTGTCATGGGGCATTGTGATGACAGTGGTAATCTAGAATTGTGATGAAAGTTATCATGGAGCACTGTGATGACAGGGGCCATGGAACATTGTGATGACAAAGGCCATGGAGCATTGTGATGACAAGCGTCATGGGGCATTTTGATGATATTGGCATGGAACATTATGATGACAAGAGTTCTGGAGCATTTTGATGAAAAGGGCATGGAGAATTGTGATGACAGGGGCCATGGAACATTGTGATGACAAAGGCTATGGAGCATTGGGATGACAAGTGTCATGGGGCATTTTGATGACATTGGCATGGAGCATTATGATGACAAGAGTTCTGGAGAATTTTGATGACAAGGGCATGGAGCATTGTGATGACAGGGCCCATGGAGCACTGCGATGAAAAGGGCAGGGAAAACTGTGATGACTGGGTTCATGGAGCATTGTGATGAAAGGGGCCATGGAGCATTGAGATGACAGGCGTCATGAGGCATGGTGATGACACTGGTCATGGAGCATTGTGATCAAAGAGATCATGGAGCAATATGATAACAGGGGCCATGGAGCATTGTGATGACAGGTGTATTGGAGCATTGTGATGAAAGTAGTCATGGATCATTGTGATGACATGTGTCCTGGAACACTGTGATGACACAGTTCATCGAGTATTGTGATGACAAGGGTCATAGCGAATTGTGATGACAGGTGTCATGGGGCATTGTGATGACATTGATCATCTAGGAATTGTGATGAAACGTATCATGGAGCACTGTGATGACTGGGGGCATGAAGCATTGTTATGAAAATTGTCCTGGATTATGTGATGACAGCAGTCATGGAGAATTGTGATGACAGGGATTATGCAGCATTGTGTTGACAAGGCTATGGACTATTGTGATGACAATGGTCATGGAGCAATGTGATGAAAGTTTTCATGGAACATCGTGATGAAAAGTGCCTGGGAGCATTGTGACGATAAAGGCCATGGAGCATTGTGATGACAAGTGTCATGGAGCATTGTAATGAAAGGTTTCATTGTGCACTGTGATGACAAGGGGGATGGAGTATTGTGATGAAACTGGTCCTGGAGCATTGTGATAACAGAAGCCGTGGAGCATTGTGATGACAGGCATCATGGAGCATTGTGAAGAAAGGGACGATGGGGAATTGTAATGACAATAGAGAAATGTGATGAAAATGGTCAGCAAGCATAGTGATTAAAGTGGTCATTGAGAATTGTGATGAAAAGCGACATAGAGCATTGTGATGACAAAGGTCAGGGAGAACTGTGATGACCAGGGTCATGTAGCATTGTGATGACACGGTCATGGAACATTGTGATGACAAGAATTCTGGAGCATTGTGATGACAAGGGCCATGGAGCATTGTGATGCCACGGTCATGGAACATTGTGATGACAAGAATTCTGGAGCATTGTGAGGAAAAAGTCATGAAGCATTTTGATTATAGGGGACATGGAACATTGTGATGACAAAGGCCATGGAGCACTGTGGTGACAGGTGTCATGGAGCATTGAGATGAAACGGGTCATGGACCATTATGATGACAGTGGTCATGGAGAATTGTGATGACAGTGGCCACGGGGAATTTGGATGAAAGGCGTACTGGAGCATTTTGAGGAAATGTTTCATGGAGACTTGTGATGACAAGGGCAGTTGAGCATCATGATGACAGGGGTCATGGGGCATTGTGCTGAAAGCGGTCATGGAGCATTGCGATGAAAAGCGCTATGGAGCATTGTGATGACAAGGGCCATGGAGCAATGTGAATACAAGGGACATGGAGCCTTGTGATGACAAGGGTCATGGATCATTGTAAAAACAGATATCTTTGGGCATTGTGATGACAGGGGCATGGAGCATTTTTATGTAAGTTGCCATGGACAATTGTGATGAAAGGGATCATGTGGATTTGTAATGACAAGGGCCATGGAGCATTGGGATGAAACAAATCTTGGAGTATTTTGATGAGAGTTGTCATGGAACATTGCGATGAAAAGCACCAAGGAACATTGTGATGACAAGGGCCATCGAGCATTGTGATGACAAGTGTCATGGAGCATTGTGATGACAGGTGTCATGGAGCATCGTGATGACAAATGCCATGGAGAATTGTGATAAGAGGTGGCATTGGGCATTGTGATGAAAGGGGTCATGGAGTACTGTGATTACAGGGGCCATGGAGCATTGTGATAACAAGTGACATGGAGAATAGTGATGACAGGCGTCATAGAGCATTGTGATGACAAGTGCCATTTAGCATTTTGATGACAGGAGTCATCAGGCATTGTGTTGACAGGAGTCACGGAGCATTGTGATGACATGGGCCATGGAGCATTGTGAAGACAAGATTCGTGGAGCATTGTGATGACACGGGCATGAAGCATGGTGATGAAAACAGACCTGGAGCATTGTGATGACAAGGGCATGGAGCATTGTGATTACAGGAGACATGGAACATTGTGATGTTATTGGCAGGGATCGTTGTGATTACAGGGATCATAGAGCATTGTGATGACAACTGTCATGCAATATTTTGCTGACACAGATCATGGAGCATTTTGATGAGAGTGGCCTTGGAGCACAGTGATGAGAAACGTCATGGGTCATTACGGTGACAGTGGTCAAGGAGCATTGTGATGAAAGTGTTCATGGAGCAATGCGATTATCGGGACAATGGAACATTGGGAATACAAAGGCCATGGAGCATTGAGATAACAGAGTTCATGGGGCATTGTGATGAATGTTGTCATGGATCTCTTTGATGACAAGTGTCCTGAAACCTAGTGATGACACGGTTCATACAGCATTGAGATAACAAGGGCCAAGGCGAATTGTGATGACACGTGTCTTGGGGCATTGTGATGACATTGGTCACCTTGCATTGTGATGACAATGGTCATGTAGAATTTTGATTAAAGTTACCATGGATCACTGTGATGCCAAAGGCCAAGGAACATTTTGATGACAAATGTCATTGAGCAATGGGATGACACGGGAATGGAGTATTATGCTGACAAGTGTTCTGGAGCATTGTGATTACAGGGGCCATGGAGCATTGTGATGACAAAGGCATGGAGCATTGTGATGACAGGGGTCATTGAGCATTGTGATTACAAGACCATGAGGCATTGTGATGACAGGGGCCTTGGAGCATTGTGATGACAATGGTCATCAAGCATAGTGATGACAGGGGTCATAGAGCATTGTGATGAGAAAGACCATGGAGCATGGTGATGACAGAGGCCATGGAACATTGTGGTGACAAGGCCATGTACCACTGTGATTACAAGGGTCATGGAGCATTGTGATGACAAGAGCAGGGAACCTTGTGGTGACCAGGGTCATGGAGACTTTTGATGACAACTTTCATGGAACGTTGTGATGACAGGGTTCATGGACCATTGTGTTGAAAGGGAACATGGAGCAGTGTGATTACAGGGTCCATGGAGCATTGTGAATACATAGGCCATGGAACAATGTGATGACAGGGGTCATGGAGCATTGTGATGACAGGGTCATGGAGCATTGTGATTACAGGTGTTAAGGGGCACTGTGATGACAGGGGGCATGGAGCATTGTGATGAAAATTGTCCTGGAGCATTGTGATGACAGCGGTCACAGAGAGTTGGGATGAAAGGTATCATGCAGCATTGTGATGACAACTGTCATGGATCATTTTGATGACAGGGGTCATGGATTATTCTGATAACAAGGTTCATAAAGCAATTTGATGACATGGGTCATGGAGCATTGTCTTGACACGGGCATGGAGCATTGTAATGATAGGATATCTGGAGCATTGTGATGAAAAGGGGATGGAGCATTTTGATGACAGGGTCCAAGGAGCATTGTGCTGACAATGGCATGGAGCATTGTGATGAAAAGGGTACTGGAGCACTGTGAGGAAAGGAGTCATGGATCAATGTGATGACAGGGGTCATGGAGCTTTGTGATGACAACGGTCATGGAGCACTGTGATGACAGTGGTCATGGAGCTTTGTGATGACAAGCGTCATGGATCATTGGGATGACAGGGGTCATGGAGCTTTGTGATGACAAGGGTCATGGATCATTGTGATGACAGGGGTCATGGAGCTTTGTGATGACAAGGTTCATGGAGCATTGTGATGACACGGTCAAGGAACATTGCGATGACAAGAATTCTGGAGCATTGTGATGAAAGGGCAAGGAGCATTGTGATTAAAGGTGACAAGGAGCATTGTGATGATATGGGCAGAGAACTTTGTGATGACAGGGGTCATGGAGCATTGTGATGAAAAGTGCCATCGAATATTGTGCTGACAGGGATCATGGAGCATTTTGGTAAGAGAGGCCTTGGAGATTTGTGAAGGCAGGCGTCATGGGGCATTGTGATGACAGCGGTCTTGGAGCATTGTGATGAAAGGGGTCATGGAGCACTGTGATTACAGGAGCCATGGAGCATTGTGAATACAAAGACTATGGAGCATTGAGACGACAGGGTTCATGGAGCATTGTGATGAAAGTGATCATGGATCATTGTGATGACAAGTGTCCTGGAACCTTGTGATGACACGGTTCATGGAGCATTGTGATGACAAGGACCATGGCGAATTGTGATGACATCTGTCATGGGGCATTGTGATGACAGTGGTAATCTAGAATTGTGATGAAAGTTATCATGGAGCACTGTGATGACAGGGGCCATGGAACATTGTGATGACAAAGGCCATGGAGCATTGTGATGACAAGCGTCATGGGGCATTTTGATGACATTGGCATGGAGCATTATGATGACAAGAGTTCTGGAGCATTTTGATGACAAGGGCATGGAGAATTGTGATGACAGGGGCCATGGAACATTGTGATGACAAAGGCCATGGAGCATTGGGATGACAAGTGTCATGGGGCATTTTGATGACATTGGCATGGAGCATTATGATGACAAGAGTTCTGGAGAATTTTGATGACAAGGGCATGGAGCATTGTGATGACAGGGCCCATGGAGCATTGCGATGAAAAGGGCAGGGAAAACTGTGATGACTGGGTTCATGGAGCATTGTGATGAAAGGGGCCATGGAGCATTGAGATGACAGGCGTCATGAGGCATGGTGATGACACTGGTCATGGAGCATTGTGATCAAAGAGATCATGGAGCAATATGATAACAGGGGCCATGGAGCATTGTGATGACAGGTGTATTGGAGCATTGTGATGAAAGTAGTCATGGATCATTGTGATGACATGTGTCCTGGAACACTGTGATGACACAGTTCATCGAGTATTGTGATGACAAGGGTCATAGCGAATTGTGATGACAGGTGTCATGGGGCATTGTGATGACATTGATCATCTAGGAATTGTGATGAAACGTAACATGGAGCACTGTGATGACTGGGGGCATGAAGCATTGTTATGAAAATTGTCCTGGATTATGTGATGACAGCAGTCATGGAGAATTGTGATGACAGGGATTATGCAGCATTGTGTTGACAAGGCTATGGACTATTGTGATGACAATGGTCATGGAGCAATGTGATGAAAGTTTTCATGGAACATCGTGATGAAAAGTGCCTGGGAGCATTGTGACGATAAAGGCCAAGGAGCATTGTGATGACAAGTGTCATGGAGCATTGTAATGAAAGGTTTCATTGTGCACTGTGATGACAAGGGGGATGGAGTATTGTGATGAAACTGGTCCTGGAGCATTGTGATAACAGAAGCCGTGGAGCATTGTGATGACAGGCATCATGGAGCATTGTGAAGAAAGGGACGATGGGGAATTGTAATGACAATAGAGAAATGTGATGAAAATGGTCAGCAAGCATAGTGATTAAAGTGGTCATTGAGAATTGTGATGAAAAGCGACATAGAGCATTGTGATGACAAAGGTCAGGGAGAACTGTGATGACCAGGGTCATGTAGCATTGTGATGACACGGTCATGGAACATTGTGATGACAAGAATTCTGGAGCATTGTGATGACAAGGGCCATGGAGCATTGTGATGCCACGGTCATGGAACATTGTGATGACAAGAATTCTGGAGCATTGTGAGGAAAAAGTCATGGAGCATTTTGATTATAGGGGACATGGAACATTGTGATGACAAAGGCTATGGAGCACTGTGGTGACAGGTGTCATGGAGCATTGAGATGAAACGGGTCATGGACCATTATGATGACAGTGGTCATGGAGAATTGTGATGACAGTGGCCACGGGGAATTTGGATGAAAGGCGTACTGGAGCATTTTGAGGAAATGTTTCATGGAGACTTGTGATGACAAGGGCAGTTGAGCATCATGATGACAGGGGTCATGGGGCATTGTGCTGAAAGCGGTCATGGAGCATTGCGATGAAAAGCGCTATGGAGCATTGTGATGACAAGGGCCATGGAGCAATGTGAATACAAGGGACATGGAGCCTTGTGATGACAAGGGTCATGGATCATTGTAAAAACAGATATCTTTGGGCATTGTGATGACAGGGGCATGGAGCATTTTTATGTAAGTTGCCATGGACATTTGTGATGAAAGGGATCATGTGGATTTGTAATGACAAGGGCCATGGAGCATTGGGATGAAACAAATCTTGGAGTATTTTGATGAGAGTTGTCATGGAACATTGCGATGCAAAGCACCAAGGAACATTGTGATGACAAGGGCCATCGAGCATTGTGATGACAAGTGTCATGGAGCATTGTGATGACAGGTGTCATGGAGCATCGTGATGACAAATGCCATGGAGAATTGTGATAAGAGGTGGCACTGGGCATTGTGATGAAAGGGGTCATGGAGTACTGTGATTACAGGGGCCATGGAGCATTGTGATAACAAGTGACATGGAGAATAGTGATGACAGGCGTCATAGAGCATTGTGATGACAAGTGCCATTTAGCATTTTGATGACAGGAGTCATCAGGCATTGTGTTGACAGGAGTCACGGAGCATTGTGATGACATGGGCCATGGAGCATTGTGAAGACAAGATTCGTGGAGCATTGTGATGACACGGGCATGAAGCATGGTGATGAAAACAGACCTGGAGCATTGTGATGACAAGGGCATGGAGCATTGTGATTACAGGAGACATGGAACATTGTGATGTTATTGGCAGGGATCGTTGTGATTACAGGGATCATAGAGCATTGTGATGACAACTGTCATGCAATATTTTGCTGACACAGATCATGGAGCATTTTGATGAGAGTGGCCTTGGAGCACAGTGATGAGAAACGTCATGGGTCATTACGGTGACAGTGGTCAAGGAGCATTGTGATGAAAGTGTTCATGGAGCAATGCGATTATCGGGACAATGGAACATTGGGAATACAAAGGCCATGGAGCATTGAGATAACAGAGTTCATGGGGCATTGTGATGAATGTTGTCATGGATCTCTTTGATGACAAGTGTCCTGAAACCTAGTGATGACACGGTTCATACAGCATTGAGATAACAAGGGCCAAGGCGAATTGTGATGACACGTGTCTTGGGGCATTGTGATGACATTGGTCACCTTGCATTGTGATGACAATGGTCATGTAGAATTTTGATTAAAGTTACCATGGATCACTGTGATGCCAAAGGCCAAGGAACATTTTGATGACAAATGTCATTGAGCAATGGGATGACACGGGAATGGAGTATTATGCTGACAAGTGTTCTGGAGCATTGTGATTACAGGGGCCATGGAGCATTGTGATGACAAAGGCATGGAGCATTGTGATGACAGGGGTCATTGAGCATTGTGATTACAAGACCATGAGGCATTGTGATGACAGGGGCCTTGGAGCATTGTGATGACAATGGTCATCAAGCATAGTGATGACAGGGGTCATAGAGCATTGTGATGAGAAAGACCATGGAGCATGGTGATGACAGAGGCCATGGAACATTGTGGTGACAAGGCCATGTACCACTGTGATTACAAGGGTCATGGAGCATTGTGATGACAAGAGCAGGGAACCTTGTGGTGACCAGGGTCATGGAGACTTTTGATGACAACTTTCATGGAACGTTGTGATGACAGGGTTCATGGACCATTGTGTTGAAAGGGAACATGGAGCAGTGTGATTACAGGGTCCATGGAGCATTGTGAATACATAGGCCATGGAACAATGTGATGACAGGGGTCATGGAGCATTGTGATGACAGGGTCATGGAGCATTGTGATTACAGGTGTTAAGGGGCACTGTGATGACAGGGGGCATGGAGCATTGTGATGAAAATTGTCCTGGAGCATTGTGATGACAGCGGTCACAGAGAGTTGGGATGAAAGGTATCATGCAGCATTGTGATGACAACTGTCATGGATCATTTTGATGACAGGGGTCATGGATTATTCTGATAACAAGGTTCATAAAGCAATTTGATGACATGGGTCATGGAGCATTGTCTTGACACGGGCATGGAGCATTGTAATGATAGGATATCTGGAGCATTGTGATGAAAAGGGGATGGAGCATTTTGATGACAGGGTCCAAGGAGCATTGTGCTGACAATGGCATGGAGCATTGTGATGAAAAGGGTACTGGAGCACTGTGAGGAAAGGAGTCATGGATCAATGTGATGACAGGGGTCATGGAGCTTTGTGATGACAACGGTCATGGAGCACTGTGATGACAGTGGTCATGGAGCTTTGTGATGACAAGCGTCATGGATCATTGTGATGACAGGGGTCATGGAGCTTTGTGATGACAAGGTTCATGGAGCATTGTGATGACACGGTCAAGGAACATTGCGATGACAAGAATTCTGGAGCATTGTGATGAAAGGGCAAGGAGCATTGTGATTAAAGGTGACAAGGAGCATTGTGATGATATGGGCAGAGAACTTTGTGATGACAGGGGTCATGGAGCATTGTGATGAAAAGTGCCATCGAATATTGTGCTGACAGGGATCATGGAGCATTTTGGTAAGAGAGGCCTTGGAGATTTGTGAAGGCAGGCGTCATGGGGCATTGTGATGACAGCGGTCTTGGAGCATTGTGATGAAAGGGGTCATGGAGCACTGTGATTACAGGAGCCATGGAGCATTGTGAATACAAAGACTATGGAGCATTGAGACGACAGGGTTCATGGAGCATTGTGATGAAAGTGATCATGGATCATTGTGATGACAAGTGTCCTGGAACCTTGTGATGACACGGTTCATGGAGCATTGTGATGACAAGGACCATGGCGAATTGTGATGACATCTGTCATGGGGCATTGTGATGACAGTGGTAATCTAGAATTGTGATGAAAGTTATCATGGAGCACTGTGATGACAGGGGCCATGGAACATTGTGATGACAAAGGCCATGGAGCATTGTGATGACAAGCGTCATGGGGCATTTTGATGACATTGGCATGGAGCATTATGATGACAAGAGTTCTGGAGCATTTTGATGACAAGGGCATGGAGAATTGTGATGACAGGGGCCATGGAACATTGTGATGACAAAGGCCATGGAGCATTGGGATGACAAGTGTCATGGGGCATTTTGATGACATTGGCATGGAGCATTATGATGACAAGAGTTCTGGAGAATTTTGATGACAAGGGCATGGAGCATTGTGATGACAGGGCCCATGGAGCATTGCGATGAAAAGGGCAGGGAAAACTGTGATGACTGGGTTCATGGAGCATTGTGATGAAAGGGGCCATGGAGCATTGAGATGACAGGCGTCATGAGGCATGGTGATGACACTGGTCATGGAGCATTGTGATCAAAGAGATCATGGAGCAATATGATAACAGGGGCCATGGAGCATTGTGATGACAGGTGTATTGGAGCATTGTGATGAAAGTAGTCATGGATCATTGTGATGACATGTGTCCTGGAACACTGTGATGACACAGTTCATCGAGTATTGTGATGACAAGGGTCATAGCGAATTGTGATGACAGGTGTCATGGGGCATTGTGATGACATTGATCATCTAGGAATTGTGATGAAACGTAACATGGAGCACTGTGATGACTGGGGGCATGAAGCATTGTTATGAAAATTGTCCTGGATTATGTGATGACAGCAGTCATGGAGAATTGTGATGACAGGGATTATGCAGCATTGTGTTGACAAGGCTATGGACTATTGTGATGACAATGGTCATGGAGCAATGTGATGAAAGTTTTCATGGAACATCGTGATGAAAAGTGCCTGGGAGCATTGTGACGATAAAGGCCAAGGAGCATTGTGATGACAAGTGTCATGGAGCATTGTAATGAAAGGTTTCATTGTGCACTGTGATGACAAGGGGGATGGAGTATTGTGATGAAACTGGTCCTGGAGCATTGTGATAACAGAAGCCGTGGAGCATTGTGAAGAAAGGGACGATGGGGAATTGTAATGACAATAGAGAAATGTGATGAAAATGGTCAGCAAGCATAGTGATTAAAGTGGTCATTGAGAATTGTGATGAAAAGCGACATAGAGCATTGTGATGACAAAGGTCAGGGAGAACTGTGATGACCAGGGTCATGTAGCATTGTGATGACACGGTCATGGAACATTGTGATGACAAGAATTCTGGAGCATTGTGATGACAAGGGCCATGGAGCATTGTGATGCCACGGTCATGGAACATTGTGATGACAAGAATTCTGGAGCATTGTGAGGAAAAAGTCATGGAGCATTTTGATTATAGGGGACATGGAACATTGTGATGACAAAGGCTATGGAGCACTGTGGTGACAGGTGTCATGGAGCATTGAGATGAAACGGGTCATGGACCATTATGATGACAGTGGTCATGGAGAATTGTGATGACAGTGGCCACGGGGAATTTGGATGAAAGGCGTACTGGAGCATTTTGAGGAAATGTTTCATGGAGACTTGTGATGACAAGGGCAGTTGAGCATCATGATGACAGGGGTCATGGGGCATTGTGCTGAAAGCGGTCATGGAGCATTGCGATGAAAAGCGCTATGGAGCATTGTGATGACAAGGGCCATGGAGCAATGTGAATACAAGGGACATGGAGCCTTGTGATGACAAGGGTCATGGATCATTGTAAAAACAGATATCTTTGGGCATTGTGATGACAGGGGCATGGAGCATTTTTATGTAAGTTGCCATGGACATTTGTGATGAAAGGGATCATGTGGATTTGTAATGACAAGGGCCATGGAGCATTGGGATGAAACAAATCTTGGAGTATTTTGATGAGAGTTGTCATGGAACATTGCGATGCAAAGCACCAAGGAACATTGTGATGACAAGGGCCATCGAGCATTGTGATGACAAGTGTCATGGAGCATTGTGATGACAGGTGTCATGGAGCATCGTGATGACAAATGCCATGGAGAATTGTGATAAGAGGTGGCACTGGGCATTGTGATGAAAGGGGTCATGGAGTACTGTGATTACAGGGGCCATGGAGCATTGTGATAACAAGTGACATGGAGAATAGTGATGACAGGCGTCATAGAGCATTGTGATGACAAGTGCCATTTAGCATTTTGATGACAGGAGTCATCAGGCATTGTGTTGACAGGAGTCACGGAGCATTGTGATGACATGGGCCATGGAGCATTGTGAAGACAAGATTCGTGGAGCATTGTGATGACACGGGCATGAAGCATGGTGATGAAAACAGACCTGGAGCATTGTGATGACAAGGGCATGGAGCATTGTGATTACAGGAGACATGGAACATTGTGATGTTATTGGCAGGGATCGTTGTGATTACAGGGATCATAGAGCATTGTGATGACAACTGTCATGCAATATTTTGCTGACACAGATCATGGAGCATTTTGATGAGAGTGGCCTTGGAGCACAGTGATGAGAAACGTCATGGGTCATTACGGTGACAGTGGTCAAGGAGCATTGTGATGAAAGTGTTCATGGAGCAATGCGATTATCGGGACAATGGAACATTGGGAATACAAAGGCCATGGAGCATTGAGATAACAGAGTTCATGGGGCATTGTGATGAATGTTGTCATGGATCTCTTTGATGACAAGTGTCCTGAAACCTAGTGATGACACGGTTCATACAGCATTGAGATAACAAGGGCCAAGGCGAATTGTGATGACACGTGTCTTGGGGCATTGTGATGACATTGGTCACCTTGCATTGTGATGACAATGGTCATGTAGAATTTTGATTAAAGTTACCATGGATCACTGTGATGCCAAAGGCCAAGGAACATTTTGATGACAAATGTCATTGAGCAATGGGATGACACGGGAATGGAGTATTATGCTGACAAGTGTTCTGGAGCATTGTGATTACAGGGGCCATGGAGCATTGTGATGACAAAGGCATGGAGCATTGTGATGACAGGGGTCATTGAGCATTGTGATTACAAGACCATGAGGCATTGTGATGACAGGGGCCTTGGAGCATTGTGATGACAATGGTCATCAAGCATAGTGATGACAGGGGTCATAGAGCATTGTGATGAGAAAGACCATGGAGCATGGTGATGACAGAGGCCATGGAACATTGTGGTGACAAGGCCATGTACCACTGTGATTACAAGGGTCATGGAGCATTGTGATGACAAGAGCAGGGAACCTTGTGGTGACCAGGGTCATGGAGACTTTTGATGACAACTTTCATGGAACGTTGTGATGACAGGGTTCATGGACCATTGTGTTGAAAGGGAACATGGAGCAGTGTGATTACAGGGTCCATGGAGCATTGTGAATACATAGGCCATGGAACAATGTGATGACAGGGGTCATGGAGCATTGTGATGACAGGGTCATGGAGCATTGTGATTACAGGTGTTAAGGGGCACTGTGATGACAGGGGGCATGGAGCATTGTGATGAAAATTGTCCTGGAGCATTGTGATGACAGCGGTCACAGAGAGTTGGGATGAAAGGTATCATGCAGCATTGTGATGACAACTGTCATGGATCATTTTGATGACAGGGGTCATGGATTATTCTGATAACAAGGTTCATAAAGCAATTTGATGACATGGGTCATGGAGCATTGTCTTGACACGGGCATGGAGCATTGTAATGATAGGATATCTGGAGCATTGTGATGAAAAGGGGATGGAGCATTTTGATGACAGGGTCCAAGGAGCATTGTGCTGACAATGGCATGGAGCATTGTGATGAAAAGGGTACTGGAGCACTGTGAGGAAAGGAGTCATGGATCAATGTGATGACAGGGGTCATGGAGCTTTGTGATGACAACGGTCATGGAGCACTGTGATGACAGTGGTCATGGAGCTTTGTGATGACAAGCGTCATGGATCATTGGGATGACAGGGGTCATGGAGCTTTGTGATGACAAGGGTCATGGATCATTGTGATGACAGGGGTCATGGAGCTTTGTGATGACAAGGTTCATGGAGCATTGTGATGACACGGTCAAGGAACATTGCGATGACAAGAATTCTGGAGCATTGTGATGAAAGGGCATGGAGCATTGTGATTAAAGGTGACAAGGAGCATTGTGATGATATGGGCAGAGAACTTTGTGATGACAGGGGTCATGGAGCATTGTGATGAAAAGTGCCATCGAATATTGTGCTGACAGGGATCATGGAGCATTTTGGTAAGAGAGGCCTTGGAGATTTGTGAAGGCAGGCGTCATGGGGCATTGTGATGACAGCGGTCTTGGAGCATTGTGATGAAAGGGGTCATGGAGCACTGTGATTACAGGAGCCATGGAGCATTGTGAATACAAAGACTATGGAGCATTGAGACGACAGGGTTCATGGAGCATTGTGATGAAAGTGATCATGGATCATTGTGATGACAAGTGTCCTGGAACCTTGTGATGACACGGTTCATGGAGCATTGTGATGACAAGGACCATGGCGAATTGTGATGACATCTGTCATGGGGCATTGTGATGACAGTGGTAATCTAGAATTGTGATGAAAGTTATCATGGAGCACTGTGATGACAGGGGCCATGGAACATTGTGATGACAAAGGCCATGGAGCATTGTGATGACAAGCGTCATGGGGCATTTTGATGACATTGGCATGGAGCATTATGATGACAAGAGTTCTGGAGCATTTTGATGACAAGGGCATGGAGAATTGTGATGACAGGGGCCATGGAACATTGTGATGACAAAGGCCATGGAGCATTGGGATGACAAGTGTCATGGGGCATTTTGATGACATTGGCATGGAGCATTATGATGACAAGAGTTCTGGAGAATTTTGATGACAAGGGCATGGAGCATTGTGATGACAGGGCCCATGGAGCATTGCGATGAAAAGGGCAGGGAAAACTGTGATGACTGGGTTCATGGAGCATTGTGATGAAAGGGGCCATGGAGCATTGAGATGACAGGCGTCATGAGGCATGGTGATGACACTGGTCATGGAGCATTGTGATCAAAGAGATCATGGAGCAATATGATAACAGGGGCCATGGAGCATTGTGATGACAGGTGTATTGGAGCATTGTGATGAAAGTAGTCATGGATCATTGTGATGACATGTGTCCTGGAACACTGTGATGACACAGTTCATCGAGTATTGTGATGACAAGGGTCATAGCGAATTGTGATGACAGGTGTCATGGGGCATTGTGATGACATTGATCATCTAGGAATTGTGATGAAACGTAACATGGAGCACTGTGATGACTGGGGGCATGAAGCATTGTTATGAAAATTGTCCTGGATTATGTGATGACAGCAGTCATGGAGAATTGTGATGACAGGGATTATGCAGCATTGTGTTGACAAGGCTATGGACTATTGTGATGACAATGGTCATGGAGCAATGTGATGAAAGTTTTCATGGAACATCGTGATGAAAAGTGCCTGGGAGCATTGTGACGATAAAGGCCAAGGAGCATTGTGATGACAAGTGTCATGGAGCATTGTAATGAAAGGTTTCATTGTGCACTGTGATGACAAGGGGGATGGAGTATTGTGATGAAACTGGTCCTGGAGCATTGTGATAACAGAAGCCGTGGAGCATTGTGAAGAAAGGGACGATGGGGAATTGTAATGACAATAGAGAAATGTGATGAAAATGGTCAGCAAGCATAGTGATTAAAGTGGTCATTGAGAATTGTGATGAAAAGCGACATAGAGCATTGTGATGACAAAGGTCAGGGAGAACTGTGATGACCAGGGTCATGTAGCATTGTGATGACACGGTCATGGAACATTGTGATGACAAGAATTCTGGAGCATTGTGATGACAAGGGCCATGGAGCATTGTGATGCCACGGTCATGGAACATTGTGATGACAAGAATTCTGGAGCATTGTGAGGAAAAAGTCATGGAGCATTTTGATTATAGGGGACATGGAACATTGTGATGACAAAGGCTATGGAGCACTGTGGTGACAGGTGTCATGGAGCATTGAGATGAAACGGGTCATGGACCATTATGATGACAGTGGTCATGGAGAATTGTGATGACAGTGGCCACGGGGAATTTGGATGAAAGGCGTACTGGAGCATTTTGAGGAAATGTTTCATGGAGACTTGTGATGACAAGGGCAGTTGAGCATCATGATGACAGGGGTCATGGGGCATTGTGCTGAAAGCGGTCATGGAGCATTGCGATGAAAAGCGCTATGGAGCATTGTGATGACAAGGGCCATGGAGCAATGTGAATACAAGGGACATGGAGCCTTGTGATGACAAGGGTCATGGATCATTGTAAAAACAGATATCTTTGGGCATTGTGATGACAGGGGCATGGAGCATTTTTATGTAAGTTGCCATGGACAATTGTGATGAAAGGGATCATGTGGATTTGTAATGACAAGGGCCATGGAGCATTGGGATGAAACAAATCTTGGAGTATTTTGATGAGAGTTGTCATGGAACATTGCGATGAAAAGCACCAAGGAACATTGTGATGACAAGGGCCATCGAGCATTGTGATGACAAGTGTCATGGAGCATTGTGATGACAGGTGTCATGGAGCATCGTGATGACAAATGCCATGGAGAATTGTGATAAGAGGTGGCACTGGGCATTGTGATGAAAGGGGTCATGGAGTACTGTGATTACAGGGGCCATGGAGCATTGTGATAACAAGTGACATGGAGAATAGTGATGACAGGCGTCATAGAGCATTGTGATGACAAGTGCCATTTAGCATTTTGATGACAGGAGTCATCAGGCATTGTGTTGACAGGAGTCACGGAGCATTGTGATGACATGGGCCATGGAGCATTGTGAAGACAAGATTCGTGGAGCATTGTGATGACACGGGCATGAAGCATGGTGATGAAAACAGACCTGGAGCATTGTGATGACAAGGGCATGGAGCATTGTGATTACAGGAGACATGGAACATTGTGATGTTATTGGCAGGGATCGTTGTGATTACAGGGATCATAGAGCATTGTGATGACAACTGTCATGCAATATTTTGCTGACACAGATCATGGAGCATTTTGATGAGAGTGGCCTTGGAGCACAGTGATGAGAAACGTCATGGGTCATTACGGTGACAGTGGTCAAGGAGCATTGTGATGAAAGTGTTCATGGAGCAATGCGATTATCGGGACAATGGAACATTGGGAATACAAAGGCCATGGAGCATTGAGATAACAGAGTTCATGGGGCATTGTGATGAATGTTGTCATGGATCTCTTTGATGACAAGTGTCCTGAAACCTAGTGATGACACGGTTCATACAGCATTGAGATAACAAGGGCCAAGGCGAATTGTGATGACACGTGTCTTGGGGCATTGTGATGACATTGGTCACCTTGCATTGTGATGACAATGGTCATGTAGAATTTTGATTAAAGTTACCATGGATCACTGTGATGCCAAAGGCCAAGGAACATTTTGATGACAAATGTCATTGAGCAATGGGATGACACGGGAATGGAGTATTATGCTGACAAGTGTTCTGGAGCATTGTGATTACAGGGGCCATGGAGCATTGTGATGACAAAGGCATGGAGCATTGTGATGACAGGGGTCATTGAGCATTGTGATTACAAGACCATGAGGCATTGTGATGACAGGGGCCTTGGAGCATTGTGATGACAATGGTCATCAAGCATAGTGATGACAGGGGTCATAGAGCATTGTGATGAGAAAGACCATGGAGCATGGTGATGACAGAGGCCATGGAACATTGTGGTGACAAGGCCATGTACCACTGTGATTACAAGGGTCATGGAGCATTGTGATGACAAGAGCAGGGAACCTTGTGGTGACCAGGGTCATGGAGACTTTTGATGACAACTTTCATGGAACGTTGTGATGACAGGGTTCATGGACCATTGTGTTGAAAGGGAACATGGAGCAGTGTGATTACAGGGTCCATGGAGCATTGTGAATACATAGGCCATGGAACAATGTGATGACAGGGGTCATGGAGCATTGTGATGACAGGGTCATGGAGCATTGTGATTACAGGTGTTAAGGGGCACTGTGATGACAGGGGGCATGGAGCATTGTGATGAAAATTGTCCTGGAGCATTGTGATGACAGCGGTCACAGAGAGTTGGGATGAAAGGTATCATGCAGCATTGTGATGACAACTGTCATGGATCATTTTGATGACAGGGGTCATGGATTATTCTGATAACAAGGTTCATAAAGCAATTTGATGACATGGGTCATGGAGCATTGTCTTGACACGGGCATGGAGCATTGTAATGATAGGATATCTGGAGCATTGTGATGAAAAGGGGATGGAGCATTTTGATGACAGGGTCCAAGGAGCATTGTGCTGACAATGGCATGGAGCATTGTGATGAAAAGGGTACTGGAGCACTGTGAGGAAAGGAGTCATGGATCAATGTGATGACAGGGGTCATGGAGCTTTGTGATGACAACGGTCATGGAGCACTGTGATGACAGTGGTCATGGAGCTTTGTGATGACAAGCGTCATGGATCATTGGGATGACAGGGGTCATGGAGCTTTGTGATGACAAGGGTCATGGATCATTGTGATGACAGGGGTCATGGAGCTTTGTGATGACAAGGTTCATGGAGCATTGTGATGACACGGTCAAGGAACATTGCGATGACAAGAATTCTGGAGCATTGTGATGAAAGGGCATGGAGCATTGTGATTAAAGGTGACAAGGAGCATTGTGATGATATGGGCAGAGAACTTTGTGATGACAGGGGTCATGGAGCATTGTGATGAAAAGTGCCATCGAATATTGTGCTGACAGGGATCATGGAGCATTTTGGTAAGAGAGGCCTTGGAGATTTGTGAAGGCAGGCGTCATGGGGCATTGTGATGACAGCGGTCTTGGAGCATTGTGATGAAAGGGGTCATGGAGCACTGTGATTACAGGAGCCATGGAGCATTGTGAATACAAAGACTATGGAGCATTGAGACGACAGGGTTCATGGAGCATTGTGATGAAAGTGATCATGGATCATTGTGATGACAAGTGTCCTGGAACCTTGTGATGACACGGTTCATGGAGCATTGTGATGACAAGGACCATGGCGAATTGTGATGACATCTGTCATGGGGCATTGTGATGACAGTGGTAATCTAGAATTGTGATGAAAGTTATCATGGAGCACTGTGATGACAGGGGCCATGGAACATTGTGATGACAAAGGCCATGGAGCATTGTGATGACAAGCGTCATGGGGCATTTTGATGACATTGGCATGGAGCATTATGATGACAAGAGTTCTGGAGCATTTTGATGACAAGGGCATGGAGAATTGTGATGACAGGGGCCATGGAACATTGTGATGACAAAGGCCATGGAGCATTGGGATGACAAGTGTCATGGGGCATTTTGATGACATTGGCATGGAGCATTATGATGACAAGAGTTCTGGAGAATTTTGATGACAAGGGCATGGAGCATTGTGATGACAGGGCCCATGGAGCATTGCGATGAAAAGGGCAGGGAAAACTGTGATGACTGGGTTCATGGAGCATTGTGATGAAAGGGGCCATGGAGCATTGAGATGACAGGCGTCATGAGGCATGGTGATGACACTGGTCATGGAGCATTGTGATCAAAGAGATCATGGAGCAATATGATAACAGGGGCCATGGAGCATTGTGATGACAGGTGTATTGGAGCATTGTGATGAAAGTAGTCATGGATCATTGTGATGACATGTGTCCTGGAACACTGTGATGACACAGTTCATCGAGTATTGTGATGACAAGGGTCATAGCGAATTGTGATGACAGGTGTCATGGGGCATTGTGATGACATTGATCATCTAGGAATTGTGATGAAACGTAACATGGAGCACTGTGATGACTGGGGGCATGAAGCATTGTTATGAAAATTGTCCTGGATTATGTGATGACAGCAGTCATGGAGAATTGTGATGACAGGGATTATGCAGCATTGTGTTGACAAGGCTATGGACTATTGTGATGACAATGGTCATGGAGCAATGTGATGAAAGTTTTCATGGAACATCGTGATGAAAAGTGCCTGGGAGCATTGTGACGATAAAGGCCAAGGAGCATTGTGATGACAAGTGTCATGGAGCATTGTAATGAAAGGTTTCATTGTGCACTGTGATGACAAGGGGGATGGAGTATTGTGATGAAACTGGTCCTGGAGCATTGTGATAACAGAAGCCGTGGAGCATTGTGAAGAAAGGGACGATGGGGAATTGTAATGACAATAGAGAAATGTGATGAAAATGGTCAGCAAGCATAGTGATTAAAG
This sequence comes from Balaenoptera physalus, assembly GCF_965194825.1. Classification (NCBI taxonomy): domain Eukaryota; kingdom Metazoa; phylum Chordata; class Mammalia; order Artiodactyla; family Balaenopteridae; genus Balaenoptera; species Balaenoptera physalus. Next base: position 10,451 of record NW_028124822.1, on the reverse strand, counting down.
TGGTCATTGAGAATTGTGATGAAAAGCGACATAGAGCATTGTGATGACAAAGGTCAGGGAGAACTGTGATGACCAGGGTCATGTAGCATTGTGATGACACGGTCATGGAACATTGTGATGACAAGAATTCTGGAGCATTGTGATGACAAGGGCCATGGAGCATTGTGATGCCACGGTCATGGAACATTGTGATGACAAGAATTCTGGAGCATTGTGAGGAAAAAGTCATGGAGCATTTTGATTATAGGGGACATGGAACATTGTGATGACAAAGGCTATGGAGCACTGTGGTGACAGGTGTCATGGAGCATTGAGATGAAACGGGTCATGGACCATTATGATGACAGTGGTCATGGAGAATTGTGATGACAGTGGCCACGGGGAATTTGGATGAAAGGCGTACTGGAGCATTTTGAGGAAATGTTTCATGGAGACTTGTGATGACAAGGGCAGTTGAGCATCATGATGACAGGGGTCATGGGGCATTGTGCTGAAAGCGGTCATGGAGCATTGCGATGAAAAGCGCTATGGAGCATTGTGATGACAAGGGCCATGGAGCAATGTGAATACAAGGGACATGGAGCCTTGTGATGACAAGGGTCATGGATCATTGTAAAAACAGATATCTTTGGGCATTGTGATGACAGGGGCATGGAGCATTTTTATGTAAGTTGCCATGGACAATTGTGATGAAAGGGATCATGTGGATTTGTAATGACAAGGGCCATGGAGCATTGGGATGAAACAAATCTTGGAGTATTTTGATGAGAGTTGTCATGGAACATTGCGATGAAAAGCACCAAGGAACATTGTGATGACAAGGGCCATCGAGCATTGTGATGACAAGTGTCATGGAGCATTGTGATGACAGGTGTCATGGAGCATCGTGATGACAAATGCCATGGAGAATTGTGATAAGAGGTGGCACTGGGCATTGTGATGAAAGGGGTCATGGAGTACTGTGATTACAGGGGCCATGGAGCATTGTGATAACAAGTGACATGGAGAATAGTGATGACAGGCGTCATAGAGCATTGTGATGACAAGTGCCATTTAGCATTTTGATGACAGGAGTCATCAGGCATTGTGTTGACAGGAGTCACGGAGCATTGTGATGACATGGGCCATGGAGCATTGTGAAGACAAGATTCGTGGAGCATTGTGATGACACGGGCATGAAGCATGGTGATGAAAACAGACCTGGAGCATTGTGATGACAAGGGCATGGAGCATTGTGATTACAGGAGACATGGAACATTGTGATGTTATTGGCAGGGATCGTTGTGATTACAGGGATCATAGAGCATTGTGATGACAACTGTCATGCAATATTTTGCTGACACAGATCATGGAGCATTTTGATGAGAGTGGCCTTGGAGCACAGTGATGAGAAACGTCATGGGTCATTACGGTGACAGTGGTCAAGGAGCATTGTGATGAAAGTGTTCATGGAGCAATGCGATTATCGGGACAATGGAACATTGGGAATACAAAGGCCATGGAGCATTGAGATAACAGAGTTCATGGGGCATTGTGATGAATGTTGTCATGGATCTCTTTGATGACAAGTGTCCTGAAACCTAGTGATGACACGGTTCATACAGCATTGAGATAACAAGGGCCAAGGCGAATTGTGATGACACGTGTCTTGGGGCATTGTGATGACATTGGTCACCTTGCATTGTGATGACAATGGTCATGTAGAATTTTGATTAAAGTTACCATGGATCACTGTGATGCCAAAGGCCAAGGAACATTTTGATGACAAATGTCATTGAGCAATGGGATGACACGGGAATGGAGTATTATGCTGACAAGTGTTCTGGAGCATTGTGATTACAGGGGCCATGGAGCATTGTGATGACAAAGGCATGGAGCATTGTGATGACAGGGGTCATTGAGCATTGTGATTACAAGACCATGAGGCATTGTGATGACAGGGGCCTTGGAGCATTGTGATGACAATGGTCATCAAGCATAGTGATGACAGGGGTCATAGAGCATTGTGATGAGAAAGACCATGGAGCATGGTGATGACAGAGGCCATGGAACATTGTGGTGACAAGGCCATGTACCACTGTGATTACAAGGGTCATGGAGCATTGTGATGACAAGAGCAGGGAACCTTGTGGTGACCAGGGTCATGGAGACTTTTGATGACAACTTTCATGGAACGTTGTGATGACAGGGTTCATGGACCATTGTGTTGAAAGGGAACATGGAGCAGTGTGATTACAGGGTCCATGGAGCATTGTGAATACATAGGCCATGGAACAATGTGATGACAGGGGTCATGGAGCATTGTGATGACAGGGTCATGGAGCATTGTGATTACAGGTGTTAAGGGGCACTGTGATGACAGGGGGCATGGAGCATTGTGATGAAAATTGTCCTGGAGCATTGTGATGACAGCGGTCACAGAGAGTTGGGATGAAAGGTATCATGCAGCATTGTGATGACAACTGTCATGGATCATTTTGATGACAGGGGTCATGGATTATTCTGATAACAAGGTTCATAAAGCAATTTGATGACATGGGTCATGGAGCATTGTCTTGACACGGGCATGGAGCATTGTAATGATAGGATATCTGGAGCATTGTGATGAAAAGGGGATGGAGCATTTTGATGACAGGGTCCAAGGAGCATTGTGCTGACAATGGCATGGAGCATTGTGATGAAAAGGGTACTGGAGCACTGTGAGGAAAGGAGTCATGGATCAATGTGATGACAGGGGTCATGGAGCTTTGTGATGACAACGGTCATGGAGCACTGTGATGACAGTGGTCATGGAGCTTTGTGATGACAAGCGTCATGGATCATTGGGATGACAGGGGTCATGGAGTTTTGTGATGACAAGGGTCGTGGATCATTGTGATGACAGGGGTCATGGAGCTTTGTGATGACAAGGTTCATGGAGCATTGTGATGACATGGTCAAGGAACATTGCAATGACAAGAATTCTGTAGCATTGTGATGAAAGGGCATGGAGCATTGTGATTAAAGGTGACAAGGAGCATTGTGATGATATGGGCAGAGAACTTTGTGATGACAGGGGTCATGGAGCATTGTGATGAAAAGTGCCATCGAATATTGTGCTGACAGGGATCATGGAGCATTTTGGTAAGAGAGGCCTTGGAGATTTGTGAAGGCAGGCGTCATGGGGCATTGTGATGACAGCGGTCTTGGAGCATTGTGATGAAAGGGGTCATGGAGCACTGTGATTACAGGAGCCATGGAGCATTGTGAATACAAAGACTATGGAGCATTGAGACGACAGGGTTCATGGAGCATTGTGATGAAAGTGATCATGGATCATTGTGATGACAAGTGTCCTGGAACCTTGTGATGACACGGTTCATGGAGCATTGTGATGACAAGGACCATGGCGAATTGTGATGACATCTGTCATGGGGCATTGTGATGACAGTGGTAATCTAGAATTGTGATGAAAGTTATCATGGAGCACTGTGATGACAGGGGCCATGGAACATTGTGATGACAAAGGCCATGGAGCATTGTGATGACAAGCGTCATGGGGCATTTTGATGACATTGGCATGGAGCATTATGATGACAAGAGTTCTGGAGCATTTTGATGACAAGGGCATGGAGAATTGTGATGACAGGGGCCATGGAACATTGTGATGACAAAGGCCATGGAGCATTGGGATGACAAGTGTCATGGGGCATTTTGATGACATTGGCATGGAGCATTATGATGACAAGAGTTCTGGAGAATTTTGATGACAAGGGCATGGAGCATTGTGATGACAGGGCCCATGGAGCATTGCGATGAAAAGGGCAGGGAAAACTGTGATGACTGGGTTCATGGAGCATTGTGATGAAAGGGGCCATGGAGCATTGAGATGACAGGCGTCATGAGGCATGGTGATGACACTGGTCATGGAGCATTGTGATCAAAGAGATCATGGAGCAATATGATAACAGGGGCCATGGAGCATTGTGATGACAGGTGTATTGGAGCATTGTGATGAAAGTAGTCATGGATCATTGCGATGACATGTGTCCTGGAACACTGTGATGACACAGTTCATCGAGTATTGTGATGACAAGGGTCATAGCGAATTGTGATGACAGGTGTCATGGGGCATTGTGATGACATTGATCATCTAGGAATTGTGATGAAACGTAACATGGAGCACTGTGATGACTGGGGGCATGAAGCATTGTTATGAAAATTGTCCTGGATTATGTGATGACAGCAGTCATGGAGAATTGTGATGACAGGGATTATGCAGCATTGTGTTGACAAGGCTATGGACTATTGTGATGACAATGGTCATGGAGCAATGTGATGAAAGTTTTCATGGAACATCGTGATGAAAAGTGCCTGGGAGCATTGTGACGATAAAGGCCAAGGAGCATTGTGATGACAAGTGTCATGGAGCATTGTAATGAAAGGTTTCATTGTGCACTGTGATGACAAGGGGGATGGAGTATTGTGATGAAACTGGTCCTGGAGCATTGTGATAACAGAAGCCGTGGAGCATTGTGAAGAAAGGGACGATGGGGAATTGTAATGACAATAGAGAAATGTGATGAAAATGGTCAGCAAGCATAGTGATTAAAGTGGTCATTGAGAATTGTGATGAAAAGCGACATAGAGCATTGTGATGACAAAGGTCAGGGAGAACTGTGATGACCAGGGTCATGTAGCATTGTGATGACACGGTCATGGAACATTGTGATGACAAGAATTCTGGAGCATTGTGATGACAAGGGCCATGGAGCATTGTGATGCCACGGTCATGGAACATTGTGATGACAAGAATTCTGGAGCATTGTGAGGAAAAAGTCATGGAGCATTTTGATTATAGGGGACATGGAACATTGTGATGACAAAGGCTATGGAGCACTGTGGTGACAGGTGTCATGGAGCATTGAGATGAAACGGGTCATGGACCATTATGATGACAGTGGTCATGGAGAATTGTGATGACAGTGGCCACGGGGAATTTGGATGAAAGGCGTACTGGAGCATTTTGAGGAAATGTTTCATGGAGACTTGTGATGACAAGGGCAGTTGAGCATCATGATGACAGGGGTCATGGGGCATTGTGCTGAAAGCGGTCATGGAGCATTGCGATGAAAAGCGCTATGGAGCATTGTGATGACAAGGGCCATGGAGCAATGTGAATACAAGGGACATGGAGCCTTGTGATGACAAGGGTCATGGATCATTGTAAAAACAGATATCTTTGGGCATTGTGATGACAGGGGCATGGAGCATTTTTATGTAAGTTGCCATGGACAATTGTGATGAAAGGGATCATGTGGATTTGTAATGACAAGGGCCATGGAGCATTGGGATGAAACAAATCTTGGAGTATTTTGATGAGAGTTGTCATGGAACATTGCGATGAAAAGCACCAAGGAACATTGTGATGACAAGGGCCATCGAGCATTGTGATGACAAGTGTCATGGAGCATTGTGATGACAGGTGTCATGGAGCATCGTGATGACAAATGCCATGGAGAATTGTGATAAGAGGTGGCATTGGGCATTGTGATGAAAGGGGTCATGGAGTACTGTGATTACAGGGGCCATGGAGGATTGTGATAACAAGTGACATGGAGAATAGTGATGACAGGCGTCATAGAGCATTGTGATGACAAGTGCCATTTAGCATTTTGATGACAGGAGTCATCAGGCATTGTGTTGACAGGAGTCACGGAGCATTGTGATGACATGGGCCATGGAGCATTGTGAAGACAAGATTCGTGGAGCATTGTGATGACACGGGCATGAAGCATGGTGATGAAAACAGACCTGGAGCATTGTGATGACAAGGGCATGGAGCATTGTGATTACAGGAGACATGGAACATTGTGATGTTATTGGCAGGGATCGTTGTGATTACAGGGATCATAGAGCATTGTGATGACAACTGTCATGCAATATTTTGCTGACACAGATCATGGAGCATTTTGATGAGAGTGGCCTTGGAGCACAGTGATGAGAAACGTCATGGGTCATTACGGTGACAGTGGTCAAGGAGCATTGTGATGAAAGTGTTCATGGAGCAATGCGATTATCGGGACAATGGAACATTGGGAATACAAAGGCCATGGAGCATTGAGATAACAGAGTTCATGGGGCATTGTGATGAATGTTGTCATGGATCTCTTTGATGACAAGTGTCCTGAAACCTAGTGATGACACGGTTCATACAGCATTGAGATAACAAGGGCCAAGGCGAATTGTGATGACACGTGTCTTGGGGCATTGTGATGACATTGGTCACCTTGCATTGTGATGACAATGGTCATGTAGAATTTTGATTAAAGTTACCATGGATCACTGTGATGCCAAAGGCCAAGGAACATTTTGATGACAAATGTCATTGAGCAATGGGATGACACGGGAATGGAGTATTATGCTGACAAGTGTTCTGGAGCATTGTGATTACAGGGGCCATGGAGCATTGTGATGACAAAGGCATGGAGCATTGTGATGACAGGGGTCATTGAGCATTGTGATTACAAGACCATGAGGCATTGTGATGACAGGGGCCTTGGAGCATTGTGATGACAATGGTCATCAAGCATAGTGATGACAGGGGTCATAGAGCATTGTGATGAGAAAGACCATGGAGCATGGTGATGACAGAGGCCATGGAACATTGTGGTGACAAGGCCATGTACCACTGTGATTACAAGGGTCATGGAGCATTGTGATGACAAGAGCAGGGAACCTTGTGGTGACCAGGGTCATGGAGACTTTTGATGACAACTTTCCTGGAACGTTGTGATGACAGGGTTCATGGACCATTGTGTTGAAAGGGAACATGGAGCAGTGTGATTACAGGGTCCATGGAGCATTGTGAATACATAGGCCATGGAACAATGTGATGACAGGGGTCATGGAGCATTGTGATGACAGGGTCATGGAGCATTGTGATTACAGGTGTTAAGGGGCACTGTGATGACAGGGGGCATGGAGCATTGTGATGAAAATTGTCCTGGAGCATTGTGATGACAGCGGTCACAGAGAGTTGGGATGAAAGGTATCATGCAGCATTGTGATGACAACTGTCATGGATCATTTTGATGACAGGGGTCATGGATTATTCTGATAACAAGGTTCATAAAGCAATTTGATGACATGGGTCATGGAGCATTGTCTTGACACGGGCATGGAGCATTGTAATGATAGGATATCTGGAGCATTGTGATGAAAAGGGGATGGAGCATTTTGATGACAGGGTCCAAGGAGCATTGTGCTGACAATGGCATGGAGCATTGTGATGAAAAGGGTACTGGAGCACTGTGAGGAAAGGAGTCATGGATCAATGTGATGACAGGGGTCATGGAGCTTTGTGATGACAACGGTCATGGAGCACTGTGATGACAGTGGTCATGGAGCTTTGTGATGACAAGCGTCATGGATCATTGGGATGACAGGGGTCATGGAGCTTTGTGATGACAAGGGTCATGGATCATTGTGATGACAGGGGTCATGGAGCTTTGTGATGACAAGGTTCATGGAGCATTGTGATGACACGGTCAAGGAACATTGCGATGACAAGAATTCTGGAGCATTGTGATGAAAGGGCATGGAGCATTGTGATTAAAGGTGACAAGGAGCATTGTGATGATATGGGCAGAGAACTTTGTGATGACAGGGGTCATGGAGCATTGTGATGAAAAGTGCCATCGAATATTGTGCTGACAGGGATCATGGAGCATTTTGGTAAGAGAGGCCTTGGAGATTTGTGAAGGCAGGCGTCATGGGGCATTGTGATGACAGCGGTCTTGGAGCATTGTGATGAAAGGGGTCATGGAGCACTGTGATTACAGGAGCCATGGAGCATTGTGAATACAAAGACTATGGAGCATTGAGACGACAGGGTTCATGGAGCATTGTGATGAAAGTGATCATGGATCATTGTGATGACAAGTGTCCTGGAACCTTGTGATGACACGGTTCATGGAGCATTGTGATGACAAGGACCATGGCGAATTGTGATGACATCTGTCATGGGGCATTGTGATGACAGTGGTAATCTAGAATTGTGATGAAAGTTATCATGGAGCACTGTGATGACAGGGGCCATGGAACATTGTGATGACAAAGGCCATGGAGCATTGTGATGACAAGCGTCATGGGGCATTTTGATGACATTGGCATGGAGCATTATGATGACAAGAGTTCTGGAGCATTTTGATGACAAGGGCATGGAGAATTGTGATGACAGGGGCCATGGAACATTGTGATGACAAAGGCCATGGAGCATTGGGATGACAAGTGTCATGGGGCATTTTGATGACATTGGCATGGAGCATTATGATGACAAGAGTTCTGGAGAATTTTGATGACAAGGGCATGGAGCATTGTGATGACAGGGCCCATGGAGCATTGCGATGAAAAGGGCAGGGAAAACTGTGATGACTGGGTTCATGGAGCATTGTGATGAAAGGGGCCATGGAGCATTGAGATGACAGGCGTCATGAGGCATGGTGATGACACTGGTCATGGAGCATTGTGATCAAAGAGATCATGGAGCAATATGATAACAGGGGCCATGGAGCATTGTGATGACAGGTGTATTGGAGCATTGTGATGAAAGTAGTCATGGATCATTGTGATGACATGTGTCCTGGAACACTGTGATGACACAGTTCATCGAGTATTGTGATGACAAGGGTCATAGCGAATTGTGATGACAGGTGTCATGGGGCATTGTGATGACATTGATCATCTAGGAATTTTGATGAAACGTAACATGGAGCACTGTGATGACTGGGGGCATGAAGCATTGTTATGAAAATTGTCCTGGATTATGTGATGACAGCAGTCATGGAGAATTGTGATGACAGGGATTATGCAGCATTGTGTTGACAAGGCTATGGACTATTGTGATGACAATGGTCATGGAGCAATGTGATGAAAGTTTTCATGGAACATCGTGATGAAAAGTGCCTGGGAGCATTGTGACGATAAAGGCCAAGGAGCATTGTGATGACAAGTGTCATGGAGCATTGTAATGAAAGGTTTCATTGTGCACTGTGATGACAAGGGGGATGGAGTATTGTGATGAAACTGGTCCTGGAGCATTGTGATAACAGAAGCCGTGGAGCATTGTGATGACAGGCATCATGGAGCATTGTGAAGAAAGGGACGATGGGGAATTGTAATGACAATAGAGAAATGTGATGAAAATGGTCAGCAAGCATAGTGATTAAAGTGGTCATTGAGAATTGTGATGAAAAGCGACATAGAGCATTGTGATGACAAAGGTCAGGGAGAACTGTGATGACCAGGGTCATGTAGCATTGTGATGACACGGTCATGGAACATTGTGATGACAAGAATTCTGGAGCATTGTGATGACAAGGGCCATGGAGCATTGTGATGCCACGGTCATGGAACATTGTGATGACAAGAATTCTGGAGCATTGTGAGGAAAAAGTCATGGAGCATTTTGATTATAGGGGACATGGAACATTGTGATGACAAAGGCTATGGAGCACTGTGGTGACAGGTGTCATGGAGCATTGAGATGAAACGGGTCATGGACCATTATGATGACAGTGGTCATGGAGAATTGTGATGACAGTGGCCACGGGGAATTTGGATGAAAGGCGTACTGGAGCATTTTGAGGAAATGTTTCATGGAGACTTGTGATGACAAGGGCAGTTGAGCATCATGATGACAGGGGTCATGGGGCATTGTGCTGAAAGCGGTCATGGAGCATTGCGATGAAAAGCGCTATGGAGCATTGTGATGACAAGGGCCATGGAGCAATGTGAATACAAGGGACATGGAGCCTTGTGATGACAAGGGTCATGGATCATTGTAAAAACAGATATCTTTGGGCATTGTGATGACAGGGGCATGGAGCATTTTTATGTAAGTTGCCATGGACAATTGTGATGAAAGGGATCATGTGGATTTGTAATGACAAGGGCCATGGAGCATTGGGATGAAACAAATCTTGGAGTATTTTGATGAGAGTTGTCATGGAACATTGCGATGAAAAGCACCAAGGAACATTGTGATGACAAGGGCCATCGAGCATTGTGATGACAAGTGTCATGGAGCATTGTGATGACAGGTGTCATGGAGCATCGTGATGACAAATGCCATGGAGAATTGTGATAAGAGGTGGCATTGGGCATTGTGATGAAAGGGGTCATGGAGTACTGTGATTACAGGGGCCATGGAGCATTGTGATAACAAGTGACATGGAGAATAGTGATGACAGGCGTCATAGAGCATTGTGATGACAAGTGCCATTTAGCATTTTGATGACAGGAGTCATCAGGCATTGTGTTGACAGGAGTCACGGAGCATTGTGATGACATGGGCCATGGAGCATTGTGAAGACAAGATTCGTGGAGCATTGTGATGACACGGGCATGAAGCATGGTGATGAAAACAGACCTGGAGCATTGTGATGACAAGGGCATGGAGCATTGTGATT